>NC_068934.1:20322372-20625402 GCF_023091745.1 Budorcas taxicolor | reverse complement strand
GCTGGGTCATAAGGCAGTTCTATTCCCAGTTTTTAAAGGAATCTCCACACTGTTCCCCATAGTGGCTATACTAGTTTGCATTCCCACCAACAGTATAAAAGGGTTCCCTTTTATCCACACCCTCTCAGCATTTATTGCTTGTAGACTTTTGGATCGCAGTCCTTCTGACTGGCATAAGATGGTACCCCATTATGGTTTTGATTTGCATTTCTGTGATAATGAGTGATGTTGAGCATCTTTTCATGTGTTTGTTAGCCATCTCTATGTCTTCTTTGAAGAAATGTCTGTTTAGTTCTTTGCCCCATTTTTAAATTGGGTTGTTTATTTTTCTGGTATTGATCTGCATGAGCTGCTTGTATAGTTTTGAGATTAATTCTTTGTCAGTTGCTTTGTTTGCTATTATTTTCTCCCATTCTGAAGGCTGTCTTTTCACTTGCTTATAGTTTCCTTCATTGTGCAAAAGCTTTTAAGTTTAATTAGGTCCCATTTGTTTATTTTTTCTTTTATTTCCATTACTCTGGGAGGTGGGTCATAGAGGATCCTGCTGTGATTTTTTTTTTTTTTTTCCTGCTGTGATTTATGTCAGAGAGTGTTTTGCCTATGATTTCCTCTAGGAATTTTATAGTTTCTGGTCTTACGTTTAGATCTTTAATCCATTTTGAGTTTATTTTTGTGTATGGTGTTAGAAAGTGTTCTAGTTTCATTCTTTTACAGGTGGTTGACCAGTTTTCCCAGAACCAACTATTAAAGAGATTATCTTTTTTCCATTGTATATCCTTGCTTCCTTTGTCAAAGATAAGGTGTCCATAGGTACATGGATTTATCTCTGGGCTTTCTATTTTGTTCCATTGATCTATGTTTCTGTCTTTGTGCCAGTACCATACTGTCTTGATGACTGTGGCTTTGTAGTATAATCTGAAGTCAGGCAGGTTGATTCCTCCATTTCCATTCTTCTTTCTCAAGATTGCTTTGGCTATTCGAGGTTTTTTTGTATTTCCATACAAATTGTGAAATTATTTGTTCTAGTTCTGTGAAAAATACCATTGGTAGCTTGATAGGGATTGCACTGAATCCATAGATTGCTTTGGGTAGTATACTCATTTTCACTGTATTGATTCTTCTGATCCATGAACATGGCATATTTCTCCATCTATTTGTGTCATCTTTGATTTCTTTCATCAGTGTTTTAGTTTTCTATATATAGGTCTTTGGTTCTTTAGGTAAATGTATTCCTAAGTATTTTGTTCTTTTCTTTGCAATGGTGAATGGAATTGTTTCCTTAAGTTCTCATTCTGTTGTCTCATTGTATCATATAGGTATGCAAGAGATTTCTGTTAATTTTATATCCTGCAACTTTACCATGTTCATTGATTAGCTCTAATAATCTTCTAGTGGTGTCTTTAGGGTTTTCTATGTAGAGGATCGTGCCATCTGCAAACAGTGAGAGTTTTACTTATTCTATTCCAATCTGGATTTCTTTTATTCGTTTTCTTCTCTGATTGTTGTGGCTTAAACTTCCAAAACTATGTTGACTAGTAGGGGTGAGAGAGGGCACCCTTGTCTTGACTTTATGGGAAATACTTTCAACTTTTCACCATTGAGGATAATGTTTGCTGTGGGTTTATCATATATGACTTTTATTATGTTGAGGTATGTTCCCTCTATGCCTGCTTTCTGGAGAGTTTTTATCATAAGTGGATGTTGAATTTTGTCAAAGGCTTTCTCTGCATCTATTGAGATAATCATATGGTTTTCATCTTTCAATCTGTTAATGTGGTGTATCACATTGACTGATTTGTGAATATTGAAGAATCCTTGCATCCCTGGGATAAAGCCCACATAGTCATGATGTATGATCTTTTTAATATGTTGTTGGATTCTGTTTGCTAGAATTTTGTTGCAGACTTTTGCATCTATGTTCATCAGTGAGATTGGCCTGTAGTTTTCATTTTATCAATTTGTTTTAAATACCTGGCTGCCAGAAGTCTTGGAGCAAATTAGCAGCACAATCTGGACAAATGGATAGAGCTCCATAGGCCCCATGACTAATGCCTCCTTTTGCTCTCACTACCCATAATCTACCTTCACATCCCATTCACAAGACACATGTCTTTTCCATAGACTCTGTGCTTTTGATTTATGTTTAAAATTCTAATACATTTAGTGTTAAAGTTGTTTCAGGTCCTTTTGAGTTGTAAATACTTTCATACTCCACAAACCTCAGGGAAATTCAACAAAAAAAATTATAAAGAAGGTAACTGGATCTTCTTACCTAGAGGCAAGGAAGTGGGGGAGGATTAATATAATCTTTGTCCCAGTGAGTTTCCAGAAATATTTAATTATACACATGATGTATGACTAATGCATTAGAACCTTGCAGATGTGTGCATTTGCCAAAATTGTGTAAAATGGTTCATTGAAATCTCAGATAAAATGCAACTCCCTAACATCATGTCCTTTCTGTTTCCTTCATTCTGTATGACTATGCATGCCTGTTTCTTAGAAGAAAAAAATATATATGATTTTTGCTATAAATACAGCACTGATTCCATCCTTAATAACCTTACTCAGTTTAAGGTAGATCCTTGAGAAAAACAGCTAGGAACAGTTCCAGATGTAAGAGGCTGGATGGCAGAGCCAAACCAGTTTCCAATATTTTGTGGTCTATACAAACTCGAGTTGTAGAGCATCATAATTTTTAAGCAAATTAAGAATTATTATATGGACTCTAGCCTCTCATGTAAAAAATCTCAAATGAGAAAATATATAAAAATTAACTGTTACAGTTTCGTTTGGTGTTAGCCTTATGAGGAGAACACTGTGACTTCTCAGGCCACTATGAAAAACCCCTTGCTGTTCTCTCCTGTGGCTTACACACACTCTCAGCTTAGCAGTTAGAGCCTCATGATTTCACTTTACATGCTTGCTACCTCATATGTATTTTCAACCTCTGTATATAGATGATGTGTCCTTCTTAGTCTGAAAAAAGATTAATCACTTCATAGATACTTACTCAATGGACTGGCTGTAAGTGAAAGCTACTCTAGATTCATGACTACCTTCCCTTAAGTAACCCTACCCATTTTTCCCCACCATGGGAGTTAAATTGAGAAAATAAATGACTTACAGCAGATAAAATTCACTGTCTGATAAACTCTGCTGCCTTTCATAGGTCTTCTGATGATTTAAAACTCACAGAACTGTTTTTATTTTCTATAGTTTTGTAAATATTACCTATGATCTAATCCAGTAGCTGATCTTTTCAAAACTAAGACCAAAGTATGATAATATGAGTAAGTACCTGCAATCCTATGAATACTTTTCTTAATATTTTTCTAACCTTTTGTCTCCCAAGATCTCTTGGGCAGATTTTACCAAGTTCAATGAGTTCTTAGGAGAAGTAAATACTTGAAATCCTGAGAACTCATGGCAATAAGCTTTTGAAGGCATATATGGTTTTTCTGTTGGAATTCATCCCACCTGTTCTGAAACAGGGTCACTGAATCACCATGTCACTGCCCACCCTGAATTCATCCTTCAGTGAGAGTGTGGATGACAGGATTTGGGCTGAAACCTACACGTGGAGGGGGAGAGATGGATGCAGGAGGACTTATATCTATGCAGACCCCCTCTAGACTGCAGATAATGAATGACAGCATAATGAGGAGGATAGCTGCCCACCAAAAGGGTCCCTAAGAAAGCAAACATCATGAGGTGCTTTGTGGGAGTAAAAAGGAGTTAAAACACAGGGGATTTCTGGGTGGCTGGTGGCCAAGATGGTTGATTGGCACTGAGGCTGGTGCTGACACTCTTGCCGTCATCACACACAAGTTCCAGGGACCTCTCCTGGAGCCTACAGTCACAGTGGGGGTGTGGGATGACCACTGTCCCACTAAGGCCCAGTTACTGCCCCTCCGGTGTCTTCGCTAACTCCTGTCATAGGCCTAGAAACTGGGAATAGATGGAAGGGAAACTCTTCTTCCTTCCTTTGGGACTCAGTCCCAGGGACAGAAGCTAGCTCTGGCAGGGACCATGGTAGCAGGCACGGTCAGAGAGCAAGTCTGGAGTGCTCTGTGGTTGAGGAATGTGGCTGGAACCAGGGCAGCCGTGATTCACAGCCAGCAGAGTGGCCCAAGCCCAGGCCAGGATTGCAAGACTGAGTCTTATAGTCCCACAGCCCTCTTGATGGTGGGGTCAGGTGATCAGAAAGAGGAGGATATGGTCAAAGGGGAGTCCAGTATTCAGAGTGTCTGAGTGTCCACTCACTTGTAGGTGCCTCAAATTGGAAACAACTCTCTTCATCACCTCTCTCTCACTCACTCTCTTACTCAGAATGATTTATTTTTAAACAGTATTAGATGTTAGACATTGACATTGACATTGAAGTCACTCAGTGGTGTCCAGCTCTTTGCGACCCCATGGACTGTAGCCTACCAGGCTCCTCCGTCCATGGAATTTTCCAGGCAAGAATACTGAAGTGAGTTGCCATTTCCTTCTCCAGGAGATCTTCCCGACCCAGGGATCGAATCCGGGTCTCCCACATTGTAGGCAGACGCTTTACCACCTGAGCCACCAGGGAAGTCTCAGATGTTTAGAAGTGCTCATGTATATTTTATGTACATGATTAGGTTACTGTGTAAGGACTACAGGTGCCTACAGGAAAATACTTTTACAAGAAAGTAGTACAGATCAGTTTAGGGGATGAAAACTAAGCATGCACCTAAAGAATGTATATAGGTCTTCATAATCAAGACAAATATCCTCACCCTCTCCTCCTGCCTAGGGCTCACTCTAGGGAAAAAGAAAAAAGGTTAATTAAGGACAGAAGTGCAGGGTGCTGTTTCCCAGACTGTGAGGGAGAGAAACGAAGAGCAACAGACAAATAGGCACTTTGCTGGTTGGCTATACATAGGCTTGCTCCAGGCCCACAGCATCATAGTGCCCAGGATGGAGATTCAGAGTGGGGATGTCCTGGTCACTGCAGAAGTTATAAGCCCCCTCTTCTGATTTCTGGCAAGTGGACTCAACCCCCTTACCTCACAAGAACATCAGAGCAAGCCTTGTTCCTTCCAGTTTTGAAGGGTTTTCATTGGTTAAAATGTAGGAGATGGGCAAAAGTGAGAGGTAGAAAGAGGCTCTGAGGATGAGGGATTTGGGCCCTTCTGTAGGCCCTTTTTGCCGAGAAGGCAGTGGCACCCCATTCCAGTACTCTTGCCTGGAAAATCCCATGGATGGAGGAGCCTGTGGTCCATGGGGTCACTAAGAGTTGGACATAACTGAGCAACCTCACTTTCACTTTTCACTTTCATGCATCAGAGAAGGAAATGGCAACCCACTCCAGTGTTCTTACCTGGAGAATCCCAGGGACAGGGGAGCCTGGTGGGCTGCCATCTATGGGGTTGCACAGAGTTGGACACGACTGAAGTGACTTAGCAGCAGCAGCAGGCCCTTTGTGAGCCCGCAGAACATCTCCTCATCAGTATGTAACTAGTCATATACAGTAATTAGCAGTTGGAGGAGGCAGGACTTGACAGGTCTTCCAAATCTGAGTCTCTTTTAACAATACAGTTGTGATATTTGCAAAGATACAGAGTTACGGTAGGATAGAATTGTATTGGTGTAATACTGAAAAAAAATTTTTTTAAGTGAATGCTATTGTATTAGTCTTCTCAGGGCACCTTAACAAACTACCACAGAATGGGTGATGTAACAGAATCTGTTTTCTCATGGTTCTGCGATTAAGGTGCTGGCAGATTCCGTTTCTAGTGAGAGCTCTCTTTGGCTTGCAGATGGCCACTTCCCACTGATTCTTGCCTCTGTGAAGATGGACAGAGATCTCTGGTATCTCTTCCTCTTCATATAAGGACACTGATTCTATGGGACTAGGGCCTCACCTTTATGACCTCATTTAACCTCAGTTACCTCCCTAAAGGCTTTATCCACCCCCCCTCCCGCCCCACCCCCCCAAATACACTAAGAAGGTATGTGGGAAGGGATGTAGAGCTTCAACATGAGTTTTAGGGATGGGCAAAATTTAGTCCATAATGACTAGAAACACAACTGATGGTTTTATATCACAGATATTTTCAAAGACTTGAGCTGGAACTTTGCAACTATATGTTTTGATCCAGTGAAGCATTTAGTGCATATTCATCTGGAATAACATTTTCTGCAGCTTAAGCAAATGACCACATAATAGGATATATTTAACCTAAATTCTAAATGAATTTCAATAGTTTTCTTTTTTTTAAATTATTTGACAGTGAATGACAGATATTTAAAAGTGGAGAGGGAAGATTATAGAATTTACTAAAAAATATTTACCTCTCTCATTTTACAGGCCCAACAGCTTACCGATCTGGAACAAAAATTAGCTGTAGCGAAAAAAGAACTGGAGAAAGCAGCTCTTGACCGGGTAAGTTGATTACACCATGAGCCATCACGACTTTGGTTGTAGCAGATGAAGCTAGGGTATACTTGTTGTTTCTCTTGTTTTATCAGTGCAGTTCCAGATGCTGTGCTTGCAAGATGGTTATAGATGGTTCTTACTTTTGATGCTCCAATAAATATACTTAGGTTTAGGCTCTGTGATGATTGCATTGGTTTTATTTTTCACCTTACTGGTACACTTATTCCATAACATAATGAATAGACATACTTTAAAGCATCAACAAAGATGCCATGTCTTAAATTTGCATGGCTGAGTTGTAAAGCAAATGGAAGTAGTCACTGATGATTTTTATTTTGGAAATCTTAAATTTCAGGAGGAAGAGACATCAAAGAATGTAGCTCTCTTAGCACCTCTGTTTATGCAAAAATAATGCAAGAGTGGCTGGCATTCTGTCTTTATAACAGCTTTACTGAAATAAAACTCACATATCATAAAGGTCACATTTTTAAAGTTCACAAAGTTGTACTTTCATCAGCATTAATTCCAAAAGGTTTTCTTTGCCTTCTTTTCTCTTATTTCATCTACTTCATTTTATTTTTGTCAGTGTCTCATTGTGTTACAATTATATATGCTCAGAAAGAAACCACAATTCCTGTCTGATACCTACCTTTGCCTATCAATGCTCTTCATATGAGACATACATGGAGAATAGGGCATTGGTATATAGAAAGGGAAATAAAAATATAGAGGGAGGAATTAGTCATAAAATTTAGAATTATGGTTCTGTTGGTTTATATTTATGGTATTTGGAAAAATTTCTTAAGGCCTCCTTTCATTTTTAAATCAGCTATATTAAACTATAAGTAAATATTCCATTTTTTCTTTAGTTCACTTGAAGAAAAGGGTAAAATGATTTTTGAAATTATTTCTCTGTTCACTCAGCATCCCTTTATTGAATGGATGTAGTTTTATCTAATTTCTAGAACATATATCTAGCAAATATTAATACAGGGAATTCTGACTGAAAATTAAATCATAGTGTTTCAGACTTGGAAATACAAAAACCCACATTGCTCTCAATCAGATGCATATAAAGTCTATGCTGAAGCAACAGGGCCAATTTTGCAATAATCTGCATTTTAACAACTTTTCAATGCATCCTCTGTCTGAAATCTATTCTTGATTAGATTGGAGTTAGCAATCATTCTAACAGTGGAAAAAGAGACCCTCTCTTTATATCATATGGGGAATTGTTGGTTCATTTATATATAATAAAAATATTTCTAGTCATATAAAGAGAGAATGCAATCTGATCAATATAAAGAAAACAGACATGTCTCATTTTATATTTATCCAAGTACTTAATGTAATAGTTAATAATTTTAGGGAAGCCTGCCTACATTTTTATAGACTAGCTCAAATATAATTCACCTTACCAAGATTTCAGCTTTAGGAGTTGTTTTTTTTTTTTTTTTTTTTTTTTTTAACTTTAGGAAAGAAGACGTTTATACCAATTATGCTAATTTCTGACCATATTCAACTCATGCTGCATAATATTATTTTTAAAATGGGAACTGATTCCTTATGGAATTGGTGGAATCAGAAAATCAGAGATATGTATAACCAGAAAGTCCAATTAGATCATCTTTCTATATTTCCTTTCTTTGGTATCCCTGGCAAAATCTCTGCAGTATGTTTTACATTCTGAAGACACTGAATTTCCAAGATTCTGAGGCAGGCTGGCCCCCTTCTTAGATTTAACAACTTTGACTGTTGGAATGTTCTTCATAACATTAAACCTTTCCCATGATGTGACTTCAATAACCCATCTAGTCAGTGAGTGACTCACTGGGTTTGAAATGTTTTTTGTGTGACCACCGTGTACCAGGTGCTATGAGAAACAGAAAACACTGCATCCCTCACAATTTTGTTGGGCACCAAAAATTAGAAATAATTATATGTGGAACCATGAAGTCAGAGAAACATGAAGAGTGAGTATGTATATTTTAAGTACATGTGTTATAAAAGCTGGTGGTGTCACATGATAATCATGCGCAAGTTATAATTTGTCCTGAGTCACAGAACCTTGAAGATAAAATAATTTTCTCTCCTTGTCTTATCCACTCTATGTCTTCCTCCTCCCCATTTCTACCACCACCACTATTTGCTTAGCTCTCACTAAGCCAGACTAGATTTGGGATGACAGACTATATGCTGTAATATTTAAGAAGGTTCTCCAGAGTCCGTCTTTGTTCAGATCATAACCCTTTCACCATATGACCATGTTCAAATCCCTCAATCTCTTTATACTTCACCATAAAATAGAATGATAATAAAATTCACTATATTATGATGATGGGAAAATTATATACATCTGTAAAAGTAAAGTCCTGAGAATTCTTGGCACGTGAAAAATACTCAATAAGCATAGTAACTACTATTATTAGTGAATGAGAACCTAGAGAGACTGCTTCTTTGTGATAATTTTTCTCTTTAGCCTTCAGGATCTTGTCACTCCATTTGCTACAGTGAACTATAAAAGTACTGCATATTACCAGAGGTTGATTTCAACAAATCTCATGTAAGATACATATGAGACTCATAAACTGTCGTCATAAAGACAGGTAGAAATGCTCGCTCACTTCAAAAATGGATACGAAAATACAGTTTAATGAAATTGCTCTTCACGTCACTTCACCATTTTTATATAAGACAAGACTTTTAAAAATTGTCTTCATGTGTCTAGTTCCAAAGAATATTACATCTGGGCCTCAAATAGCCTTAAATACCTAATAAACATTATGAAAACAGTATATTCACACTCTAACATGTTTCTCATCTCATACTTCTCGTGAAAGAAGTCTCAGATTACTATCCCAATAAAAGCAATAATAATCTCAAGATCTAAGAATCAATCTTCGTTTTCTAAACAATCAGTTATTTTGTGGCAATATATTACTTCCCCAATGGCTCAGAATGTAAGGAATTCACCTGCAGTGCAGGAGACACATTGATTCCTGGGTTGGGATGAAGGATAGTTAGCCTCAGCTACTGAAATGTAAAAGTATCTTTATGGTGTGAAAAGTCTATCTCTCAAATTCTTATATTAGAAGTTTCTTTTGCATTTGATCCTCACAAAATCTGACCCAGGAAAGTATGCATTATTATATCATATTATAGATGACACAGGTAGGTGATCTGCACAGACTCCCAGGACAAAATAGTAAAAGAACAAGAACTCTTTTTGCCACAGTGTACTGTGCACATGGCAAGAGCATAATAAATTGTTACTGATTAAACAGGCAGATGAAGATCTAACTTCGTAAATTAACGTACGTGCTATTCATCCTACGTACAAGGGCCAAAGCATGTAGAACAGAGAAATAAAACTGTTTGTCAAATGACCTTTTAGGATTCAGAGATAATTTCGTGGTGAAATCAAGGTAGGGGAAGGGGAAAGCCTTTGGATTCCCAGTCCTTCATGATTTTTCCAAAGACAACTGCCATTGGTGCACAAAGATCTCTCTGAGGATTTCACATCATGTAAAGAAATGAAGACAGACATGAATGTTACCTTGTGAACTTTATAAAGGAGATACGAAATGAGGACACTGTTGTCTTTGCCATATGTATCTAAGCATCCCCACAAAAATGCATTTTTCTTGAGAAAACCACTCCTATACAGATGTGAAAAAAAATGGCTTCTAAATCTCCTACCATCCTACAAACATATATATAAATAATAATTTCTTACAAGTTTTACAAAGCTATAGCATAAGCACTAGTATTTTAATGTCCAAAATAATACATTTATATTACATAATATACGGGGTGAAATGAAAAACAGTTCGTTATTTTCTATATAAAACTTACTCTCTAGAGATTTCCTTTATTTATATTTTAACAAATATTTTATTTAGAAACCAGTGATAGTGCAAAAAAAAAAATATTGGCTGTATAGTACAAAGAACACTGATTAATATTCTGTAATAACATGAGTGGAAAAAATTGATAATAGATACATGTATATGTATAACTGAATCACTTTGATGTACACCCAAAACTAACACAACATTGTTAATCAACTATGCTCCAATATATAATAAAAATTAAAATACATCAGCCCTCAAAGAAATTACACTGCAGTGTTGTGCAGTCACTCAGTCATGTCCAACTCTTTGTGACCCCATAGACTGTAGCACTCCAGGCTTCCCTTTCCTTCCCTATCTCCCGTAGTTTCCTCGAATTCACGTTCATTGAGTCGGTATTGGTGTCTATCCATCTCATCCTCTGACTCCCTCTTCTCCTTTGGACTTTGATCTTTCCTAGCATCAGTCTCTTCCAATGAGTTGGCCCTTCAAATCAGATGGCCAAAGTATTGGAGCTTCAGCATCAGTCCTTCCAGTGAATATGCAGGATTTATTTCCTTTAGGATTGACTGGTTTGGTTTCCTCGCAGTCTAAGACACTCTCAAGAGTCTTCTGCACCACAGTTCAAAAGCATCAATTCTTTGGCATTCAGCCTCCTTTATGGTCTAGCTCTCTCATCTGTATGTGACTACTGGAAAAACCAGAGCTTTGACTATACGGACCTTTGTCGGCAAAGTGATGTCTCTGCTTTTTACTATCATCTGTAGGTTTATCATAGCTTTCCTTCTAAGAGCAAGGGTCTTTAAATTTCATAGCTGCTATCACCATCCACAGTGAATTTTAAACCCAAGAAAATAAAATGTCATTGCTTCCACTGTTTCCCTTTCTATTTGTCATAGAGTGATGGGACCGGGATGCCATGATCTTAGTTTATTGAATGTTGAGTTGTAAGCCAGCTTTTTCACTCTCCTCTTTCACCCTCATCAAGAGGCTCTTTAGTTCCTTTTCACTTTCTGCCATTAGAGGGGTATTATCTGCATATCTGAGGTTGTTGCTATTTATCTTGGCAATCTTGATTCCAGATTGTGAGTCATCCAGCCCAGGATTTCGCATGATGTACTCTGCATATATGTTAAATAAGCAGGGTGACAATATACAGTCTTGTCCTACTCCTATCTCAGTTTTGAACCAGTCCATTGTTCCATGTCCAGTTCTAACTGTTACTTCTTGACCTGCATACAGGTTTCTCAGGAGGCAGGTAAGATGGTCTGCTATTCCCATCTCTTTAAGAATTTTCTACAGTTTGCTGTGATCCACAAAATCAAAGGCTTTAGTGTAATCAATGAAACAGAAGGAGATGTTTTTGTAGAATTCCCTTGCTTTCTCCATGATCCAACAAGTGTTGGCAATTTGATCTCTGGTTCCTCTGCCTCTTTGAAACCCAGCTTGTACATATGGAAATTTTTAGTTCACATACTTCTGAAGCCTAGCTTGACAGATTTTGAGCATTACCTTGCTAGAATGTGAAATGAGAGCAGTTGTATGGTATTTTATACATTTTTTGGCATTGCCCTTCTTTGGGATTAGAATGAAAACTCCCAAGGCCACTGTGGAGTTTTCCAAATTTGCTGATGTATTGAGTAAAGCACATTAATAGCAACATCTTTTAGGCTTTTAAATAGCTTAGCTGGTATTCCATCATCTCAACTAACTTTGTTTGTAGTAATGCTTCCTAAGGTCCACTTGACTTCGCATTTCAGGATGTCTGGCTCTAGGTGAGTGATCACACCATCATGGGTATCTCGATCATGAATACCTTTTTTGTTCAGTTCTTCTTTGTATTCTTGCCACCTCTTCTTAATCTCTTCTGGTCCTGTTAGGTCCTTGCTGTTTCTGTCCTTCTTCATGCCCATCCTTGCATGAAATGTTCCCTTGATATATCCAGTTTTCTTGAAGGGACCTCTAGTCTTTCCCATTCTATTGTTTTCCTCTGTTGTTGTTGTTGTTGTTTTTTTTTTTTTTTTGCATTGTTCACTTAAGAAGTCCTTCTTATCTCTCCTTGCTATTCTCTGGAACTCTGCATTCAGTTGAATATATCTTTCCCTTTCTCCCTTGCCTTTCATTTTTCTTCTTCTTTCCTCAGCTATTTGTATAGCCTCCTCAGACAACCACTTTGCCTTCTTGTATTACAGCCTCCTTTACAGTGTTATGGATCTCCATGAGCAGTACGAAAAGGCAAAAAGATACAACACTGGAAGATGAGCCCCCAGGTCAAAGGTGTCCAATATGCTACTGGGGAAGTTGTTGTTCAATCTCAAAGTCTTGTCCAACTCTTTGCAACTCCATGAACTGTAGCACACCAGGCTTCCCTGTCCTTCATCATCTTTCAGAGTTTGCTCAAACTCATGTCCACTCAGTCAGTGATGCCATGCAACCATCTCATCCTCTGTTGCCCCATTCTCCTTCTGCCCTCAATCTTTCCCAGCATCAGGGTCTTTGCCAGTGAGTCAGCTCTTGCATCTGGTAGCCAAAGGATTGGAGCTTCAGCTCCAGCATCAGCCCTTCCAGTGAATTTTCAGGGTTGATTTCCTTTATGATGGACTGGTTTGATTTCCTTGCTGTCCAAGGGACTCTCAAGAGTCTTCTCTAGCACCGCAGTTCAAAAGTATCAATTCTTCTGCACTCAGCTTTGTTTATGGTCCAACTCTCAGATCTTTACATGATTACTGGAAAAACCATAGTTTTGACTATATGAACCTTTGTCAGCAAAGTGATGTCTCTGCTTTTTAATATGCTGTCTAGATTGGTCATAGCTTTTCTTCCAAGGAGCAAATGTCTTTTAATTTTGTAGCTGCAGTTACCATCCACAGTGATTTCTGAGCTCAAGAAAATAAAATCTGTCATTGTTTCCACTTTTTCCCAATCTGTTTGCCAGGAAGTGATAGGACTGGATGGCATGATCTTAGTTTTTTGAATGCTGAGTTTTAAACCAGCTTTTTCACTGTCCTCATTCACCCTCATCAAGAAGCTCTTTCGTTCCTCTTTGTTTTTTGACATGAGAGTGGTATCATCTTCATATCTGAGGTTGTTGATATTTCTCCTGGCAATCTTGATTCCAGCTTGTGAGTCATCTAGCCCAGCAGTTTGCATGATATACTCTTCATATTGGGGATAAACAGAGGGCAATTGCTGATAACTCTAGAAAGAATGAAGAGGCTGGGCCAAAGCAGAAATGATGTTCAGTTGTGGATGTGTCTAGTGGTGAAAATCTGATGCTGTAAAGAACAATATTGCATAGGAACATGGAATGTTAGGTCCATGAATCAAGATAAATTGCATGAGATAAAGCAGGAAATGGGAAGATTGAACATTGACATTTTAGGAATCAGTGAACTAAAATGGAAGGAAATGAGCAAATTTAATTCAGATGACCATTTTATCTACTACTGTGGAGTAGTCCTCATAGTAAACAGAAGAGTCCAAAATGCAGTACCTGGGTGCAATCTCTAAAACAACCAAATCAGTTCATCTCCAAGGTAAACCATTCAACACCACAGTAATCCATCTGTACCCCAACCACTGATACTGAAGAAGCTGAAGTAACTAGTTCTATGAAAACCTATGAGACCTTCTAGAGCTAACACCTCCCAAAAATGTCCTTTTCATCATAGGGGATTGGAATGCAAATGTAGGAAGTCAAGAGATACCTGGAGTAACAGGCCAAGTTTGGCCTTGGGGTACAAAATCAAGCAAGGCTAAGACTAACAGTTCTGTCAAGAGAACACACTGGTCATAGCAAACACCGTTTCCCAACACTGAAATAGAAATAGATAAAACAATAAACATATTAACAGTAAGATAATTTGCACTGATGACAAGGGCTGCAAAAGACCTTTAAGAACTATATGATAAAGACTTTGAGATAGAAGTGTGCTTTGATAGAGTAATCAGTTATTATGTTTCATAGAAGATAATATGTGAGCTGAAACATACATTTTTTAAGTAGAAGTTTCCTATGTAGCTATTTGGAAAGAGAGTTCTGCAGGCTAAGATAACAGCAAGTGTAAAGATTCCTAGATGAGAATGAACTTGAAACGTTTGATGGACTATAAACAAAGGACATTGTTACAAGCAGGATATCCTTAAAGACTTTGCATTTTATTATCATGTGGCAGAGGAAATGGGAAATGTGGTTTGGTGTGGGAAGAAGATCAAGGGCAAAAATAAAGCTGAATCTCAGAGGGGATATGTTGTAAGATCTAGGGCAAAGTATAGTTTGTATAAGTCACATCATATTTCATTAGGTGACATCCTGTTCCAGTGAACTTTAAAGTGAACAGTGGCCTTACTTGCAATTTTAAAACAGACTAAAGCTAGCAATATAAATGAAAATGTAATGACATTGTGTAAAATCATTGTCTTGGCCTTGCTCATGGATGGGTCAAGCCAAACCTGAGTAGTGTCAATTACAGGCTTTATTTAGTTAGAGGGACTAACTGGAAAGATGTGAGCTTTTTTTTTTTCTTTTTCTTTTTTTTTAATAGAAAGATGAACAAATTAGGGAAGCATTGTTCACAGAAATCTGTGGTCTCTGGCAGGAAAAATCTACAGTGTAATGAAGGAGTGAATCCAGAATCTAATACAGGAGGCCAATTCACAAGCTTGTGATCCAAAAAAAGAAAGGAAGTAAAAAACTATGAGATTAAGAATAGGTTGAAACTTAAGAGGAAGGATAGCTTACTACAATGGCTATGAAAGGTGAGGAGTTGGAGGTTACATCTATGTATTGTTGATTCTGCTCTCCGAAGTGACCCTGAAAATGTCAGGAGGGCTGGATGAGCAGATGAGATGATTTCACCCATGTTCAAATATATCGATCGCTCCACTGGGAATTTTGTCTTGCCTAAAGAATGTTTACTTAAAATGAAGTATTAGGTTGATGCCATTCATTGTTTACTTTTGGCATCTGAGTTTAGCTGTTGCTCAGGAAGTTGTCTATTATGTCAACATAGGCTGCCGTCTATGGGGTCGCACAGAATCGGACACGACTAAAGCGACTTAGCACCAGCAGCACCATACATACATATTTTGTGCCTGTCGTAGATCTAACTTTTATATATATATACTGTGTTGAGAGGAGCCATGATATGAATGCAGTGAATCAAATAACTATCAAATAATTTCCTGCATGAATGAGCATTGAAAAATCTGCATTTCAAAGCTATGTTAACTTTGAGTCCTGGCCAAGACCTGCTTGACGTCGTCACATTAGCTCTATTTCCATTATCTAACTGTATTATGAGAAACAGAAAACATAACCAAATTGTTCAGTGGAACCTGGAACATCTCACTCCAGAGAACAGCACCCACACTTATTCTGCAGTAACAGAAGGTTAGGGCCATCCAAGATTATAACAAAGACTCAATAGGAAGGGTGATCTGAATCATTACTTCATTTCTTTTTATTGAGATAGCTTCTTTCCCTGACAAAAGAGAAATAACATTTTCAACTAAGTATTTATTTAAAAAAAATTTTATGTGTCCTTTCTCATGTGTCAGGTATTGTGTTAGGTGCTAGCTCTACAGTTCTGAACAAAACAGACAACTTATACATATATATATAAATAAATTAAAATTAGTGATAAATTATATAAAGAAAACAAACATAATCAGCCATAGCAGGTCTCTAGCTACTCAGGCAAGCAAATAAAAGGGACCATTTTGAGTATAAGTTTTTTATTCAACTTTACTCCCCCCTGTCCAGTTAACAAAGCCCCTCCATCCTATTTCTTAACAGACTTTTATTTTGCTCTTATCAGATTTTTATGAAATGTGACAGGGCAAGGTTAATGTGAGGGAACTACATCTGTGTCCTGTTTCTTATATATTTCCAGTTGCAGCTCTTACTGTTGTCTTTTTTTTTTTTCAATCTTGTGATATGACCAAAAAGAAAGATTTCTTAAATTGCTATTCTAGGAATCTACACTCTCATCTTAAAGATAAATCTTATACCACACATTAGTAGGAAACAGAGAACACTGGGAAAAATCAAAGCCATAGTCACTCTCAAGAAATTGACCCCAGGGGCTGTATAGGAGACAATAAGTAGGATGGGATGCTATCTGTAGATATATTGCTGACATTATATACCAAAGACAGTAGTTTTGTTGGGAGTATACTACTGTGACAGGAGAAGACAACAGACTTTCCTGCTTCATTGATCCACTAGATCCACTAGATCCACTGATCCAAACATGGAACTACACGAAAAGGGTAAACGCCAATTGTGCCTGTTTGCTGGATATGACTCCAGCAACTATTCTCTTTTCTTCTTCTCTTTTGCCCCAGAGGCCACATTTCATATCTTGAAGTGGATATTTATATGTTATTGTCTTACTAGGGTCTGTATGCTTGTCCCCAGTTACCCCTGTGTTACCATGAGATTTCCTCAAGGTTGTGTGTCTCTCTTTATTTTGGTACCTGGGGATGTCTTTGTCATTGGGACTCAACTTTACATCATTTTAAAAACTTATAAGCAACTTAAAATATTTTTAGCAGTGGGATCTGGAGATTGGGTGGCAGTGGGAGATGGTTGTCTCTATATAGTTCAGTCTACCTTGGAATGTAAACCTAAAGAAAAAGTAGTTCTGCAATAAATGCTGGAAAGAGTGTGGAGAGAAAGGAACCCTCCTACACTGTTAGTGGGAATGTAAATTGGTACAAACACTGTGGAGAACAGTATGGAGTTTCCTTAAAAACTAAACACAGAACTACCATATGATCCAGCAGTCCCACTCCTCGGCATATATCCTGAGAAAACCATAATTCAAAAAGATGCATGCACCCTAGTGTTCACTGCAGCACTACTTAACAATAGCCAAGACATGGAAGCATCCTAAATGCCCATCGATAAAGGAGTGGATAAAGAAGACGTGGTACATATATACAGCAAAATACTACTAAGCCATAAAAAAAGTGAAATACTGCCATTGGCAGCAACATGGATGGACCTCACGATTATCATGCTAAGTGAAGGAAATCAGACAGGGGAATGCAAATATCATATGATACAACTTGTGGAATATAAAAATGTTACAAATAAACTTATTTAAAAAAATAGAAATAGACCTCACAGGCTTAGAAAATCATGGTTACCTAAGGGGAAAGGCGGAGTAAATTAGCACTTTGAAATGAGCATATACACACTGCTGTTATATGAACGAGATAACTAATAAGGCCCTACTATATAGCACTGAGAATTCTACTCAATATACTGTAATAACCTATATGGGAAAGAATTTGAAAATGAAGGGGTATATGTATAACTGAATCACTTTGTTGTACAGCTAAAAGTAACACAACATTGTAAACCAAAATATATTCCAATTAAAATAAAAATTTAAAAAGAAGAAAACAGTCTAGAACCTGAAATTTTGTTACATTCATAGTAAAACAGAAATAATAATGCCAGGTTCACAGATGTTTGATTATCACTTACAATCATATCTGAATAACTCCTACTACTTAACAGGACCCAAGGAAATAAGAGTTTTAGCATTAATTGAGTAGAGATACAGGCTGATTTGAGAAACAAAAGGAGAAACATCACAAGAGGAGTGATTCGAAAGGAGGTTTATGATAAAGATGGCAGATGCTAAAAGGATCCAATTTAGAGTGACTCTAAAGTATATTTCCTTGCCATCAAGGTATCATAATTGAAATCATGTCAATTCAAGGGGAAAAAATGTAAGCTATGTCTCTGAATTCTAGTGATCAAAATATATCATGAAACACATTAGTTCCTAAAAAACAGACTGAGTGTGCATTACATGGTATGTTATCATGGAATTTACGCTGGGCAATTATGTATTAAAACTAACATGTGTTTGGGGAATGAGTATAGGCTAGGAGGAAAGGGAGAATCTAGTCAGGTGAATGATGACCAGAACCACATGTAAAAATTGTGATCTCTCTTGTTTTTATAGGAGTCACAGCTGAAAGCAATGAAAGAGACTGTACAACTCTGCCTCTCAACTGTTTTCCGTGATCAGCATCCTCCCCATTTGAATCCCTTCAGGCCATATCGAACTCAGATATCAGTCCCAACCATGATAAGTGACTCGAGGACTGCATATGTAAGCACAACAGCCAAGGTACTTTCTTGACTTCGATCTGTATTATCATCAGAGTGAATCCAAGTAAGATAGCAAATTCATTGAAAAATCAGGATGTAAATGGGAGATAGTAACCCAGTTTGTAAAGTCTTCATAGTCACTTGGAGAATATTGGAAAACAAATTTTCTTTATAAGAGAACAAGCTGTTTCTTAGGCAGAATTATTATCATCACTATTTTACAATATTATAAGAAAATATCTTGAATTATATTCCAGTTTTCACCAGGGGTTTATTATGGAAAATACTTTCTTCTAGGGTATAACCACCATCCTTACAAAAGTGGATACATTTTTCAGAAATTAAGCCTGTAGTTCTCAACACTGTAACTGTACATTAGAATCACTTGGGATTGTTATTAAAAAAAAAAAAAGTCTTAATACTTGGGGCTCACCTCTGACAAATTCTTCCTGGTTTGGCTCCAGTCATCATTAGTTTTTAAGAGCTCCCTAGGGGATTAGGAGGGCTTCCCTGTGGCTCGGTGGTAAAGAATCCACCTGTCAATGCAGGAGACATGGGTTCCATCCCTGGGTTAGGACGATCCCCTGGAGAAGGAAATAGAAAATAGAAACCCACTCCAGTATGCTTGCCTGGAAAATCCCATGGACAGAGGAGCCTGGTGGCCTACAGTCCATGGGGTTTCAAAAGAGTTGGATGCGACTTAGCAACTTAAACAACAAGAATTTAAGCAAATCCCTGCCATCATTCTACTTTATACAGGACAAAAGAGGGCATTTCAGTTCTGCTTTTGTTTCAATCATCAGAACCTTCAGTTTGCAAGCTCTACTTTTAAATAAATATTGACAATCTGAAATTGTTATTAAAGAAAGGAGTTTAGTTTCAGGCAGTATACTTGAATGTGCAATTCTTGTATCACTTGCCTCAGGATCACTTGCTGTTGAAATAAATGCTATAGAGAGGAGTCCAACTTCTAAAGCAAATCCATGGTGGGCTAGAGTATGGTGGGCAAAAATCCCTGAGGATCACTGTTACAAATACCTACCAATACAGTCATCTGGGGATGTGGCCAATCTGTAGATGAGGGGAATGCTGTTTTCAGGATGCAGAGTCAAAATTAAGTCAAACAAAATAAATCTACTGTTTTTTTTTTCTCCTCTAACGGGCTGATTTCTCAAAAACAGATTAATCTGTGTAACCTTCTTTTTCTGTTAAAATCATTTGAAATAAGTCTTTCCATTTTATATTATCTTCTTTGTTTTTATTATGCAATGAAGGATCTCAAAAAATCTAGGCCAATATTTTTCACCTTTACATCTCTCTGATCCTCCTTTGAAAACAGTGGGTTTTTTTTGTTGTTGTTGTTTGTTTAATTTAACCAAACTCATGGAAGAAAGTTGCATAATAATATATTTTTACATTTAAAAAAATTCCTGGTAAGTGTATTGAAGCAGATTATTGGTTAAGTGTACAGCTACCTTACACAATCTCTGCCACCTATCAGAAGGCCACATACTCCTCCACTTCAGGTTAGTTTAAGGGAGAAGCATAGATTCAACCGTATTAAGTCCAGTGACTTGGAGCAAAGCAGCTTTGTGATTTTATGGGCATATGACACTTGTCTCCAACTTAAAGTATATTTATTAGGCTCATTAGTAAAATGGGGCTCTTTATGACCCTGAATATACGGAAGAAATTACTGATTGTTACTTTAACTGACTTATTAATAAATAGGTATCCTGTCATTGAAATAAATAATACATATGTATTATTATTTCTCTAGGTTTAACAGGAAAACACAGGAAGCATTTAGATGCATGTAGTTTACAGAATGCTTATTTTTAAAAAAAAATAATATCTAATTATTTAAGATAAAGTTCAATAAATCTAAGTTGATATACCATAGAGCATTCTGTTTTACAAATTAGCATTAAAAGCCTCTGTGGCATTTCTCTTTTGCATATATTATTTATCTTTTCAAATATGGTGGCAGTTGTATTTTATGTACGTGTGTGTGTGCTTTGTTCAGTTTCAGATGTGTATATATTTCCTTTTCTCCTTTGCCTTTCGCTTCTTAGTCACTCAGTCATGTCCAGCTCCTTGTGACCCATTGGACTGTAGCCTGCCAAGCTCCTCAGTCCATGGGCTTCTCCAGGCAGCAATACTGAGTGGGTTGCCATGCCCTCCTCCAGGGGACCTTCCAGACACAGGAACTGAACACACATCTGCTCTGTCCCCTGTACTGCAGGCAGATGCTTTACCTGCTGAGTCACTGCGGAAGCCCTATTTGTCTTTCTTGGGACTTGAATCTCTGTGCAGGCACCTCACAGATAATATTTGAAAAATCCTGAATAATAAAATGTGATATATGGTGTATGTAGGAGAAGTAAACTTTGCAGTCATGGAACAATTTTTATCCAAAATGTTAACTTTCAAATGAGGACCTCAAACTACAAAGTCTTTGGAGTTGGTTAATTATAGTCTCGGGGCTTCCCTGGTGGTTCAGTGGTAAAGAATCTGCTTGCAATGTTGGAGATCCAGGTTCGATCCCTGGGTCACGAAGATCCCCTGGAGAAGGAAATGGCAACCCACTCCTGTATTCTGGCCTTGAGAATTTCATGGACAGAGGAACCTGACAGGCTACAGTTCATGATCACAAAGAGTCGGACACGACTGAGAGATTAACACACAATTATAGCCTCAGTGATATGTGCCCGAGAGGGAGCTGTGAGACCGTCATATCACTTAACCTCTCTGTGCCTCAGTTTCCTCAGTGCTATCTCAGGTCATTGTTGTGACATGAGCATTACAAATCATAAATTTTCTTAATTTCCTTGATACACATGATATCAATTCAGTTCAGTCGCTCAGTCATGTCCGACCCTTTGCAACCCCATGGACTGCAGCACGCTAGGCTTCCCTGTCCATCACCAACTCCTGGAGCTTACTCAAACTCATGTCCATCAAGTCAGTGATGCCATCCAACCATCTCATCCTCTGTCATCCCCTTCTCCTGCTTCAATCTTTCCCAGCATTAGGGTCTTTTCCAATGAGTCAGTTCTTCGCATCAGGTGGCCGAAGTATTGGACTTTCAGCTTCAGTATCAGTCCTTCCAGTGAATATTCAGGACCAGTGATTTCAGTTAGGATTGACTGGTTGGATTTCCTTGCAGTCCAAGGGGCTCTCAAGAGTCTCATCCAACACCACAGTTAAAAAGCATCAATTCTTTAGTGCTCAGCTTTTTTATAGTCCAACTATCAAGTCCATACATGACTACTGGAAAAACCATAGCTTTGACTAGTGCAACAAGAGACCGACCCAGACTTGCCTGTGAGTGTCCCAGAGTCTCCAGTGAAGGCGTGGGTCGGCAGTGGCCTGCTGCATGGTCAGGGGCACTGAGTGCAGTGATGCGTGCATGGGACATTTTGAAGGAGATCACCATTATCTTCATTACCTCCACTATAGTTTGGCCTCAGGAAAAACAACAGGAAGGGAACTCAGTCCTGGACACCAACAGAAAATTGGATTAAAGATTTACTAAGTTTAACTTATATGCAGAGTACATCATCACCCCACTCCAGTACTCTTGCCTGGAAAATCCCATGCATGAAGAGCCTGGTAGGCTGCAGTTCATAGGGTCGCGAAGTGTCAGACACAACTGAGTGACTTGACTTACACTTTTCACTTTCATGCATTGGAGAAGGAAATGGCAACCCACTCCAGTGTTCTTGCTTGGAGAATCCCAGGGACGGGGGAGCCTGGTTGGCTGCTGTCTATGGGGTCACACAGAGTCGGACACGACTGAAGCGACTTAGCAGCAGCAGCAGCAGAGTACATGATGAGAAACGCTGGGCTGGAAGAAACACAAGCTGGGATCAAGATTTCCGGGAGAAATATCAATAACCTCAGATATGCAGATGACACCACCCTTATGGCAGAAACTGAACAGGAACTAAAAAGCCTCTTGATGAAAGTGAAAGAGGAGAGTGAAAAAGTTGGCTTAAAGCTCAACATTCAGAAAACTAAGATCGTGGCATCCGGTCCCATCACTTCATGGGAAATAGATGGGGAAAGAGTGGAAACAGTGTCAGACTTTATTTTGGGGGGCTCCAAAATCACTGCAGATGGTGACTGCAGCCATGAAATTAAAAGATGCTTACTCCTTGGAAGAAAAGTTATGACCAACCTAGATAGCATATTCAAAAGCAGAGACATTACTTTGCCAACAAAGGTCTGTCTAGTCAAAGCTATGGTTTTTCCTGTGGTCATGTATGGATGTGAGAGTTGGACTGTGAAGAAAGCTGAGAGCCGAAGAATTGCTGCTTTTGAACTGTGGTGTTAGAGAAGACTCTTGAGAGTCCTTTGGACTACAAGGAGATCCAACCAGTCCATTCTAATGGAGATCAGTCCTGGGTGTTCTTTGGAAGGAATGATGCTAAAGCTGAAACTCCAGTACTTTGGCCACCTCATGCAAAGAGCTGACTCATTGGAGAAGACTCTGATGCTGGGAGGGATTGGGGGCAGGAGGAGAAGGGGACGACAGAGGATGAGATGGCTGGATGGCATCACCGACTCGATGGACGTAAGTTTGAGTGAATTCCAGGAGTTGGTGATGGACAGGGAGATCTGGCATGCTGCAATTCATGGAGTCAGACACAACTGACTGACTGAACTGAACTGAAACATGGCCCTGCCCATCAGAACAAGACCCAGTTTCCACTTAGTCAGTTTCCCCCATTTGCCTTGTCTAACTCAATGAACCTATGAGCCATGCCATGTAGGGCCACCCAAGACAGATGGGTCATGGTGGAGAGTTCTGACAAAACATGGTCCACTGGAGAAGGGAATGGCAAACCACTTCAGTATTCTTGCTTTGAGAACCCGGTGCACATTATGAAAAGGTGAAAGGATAGGACATTGAAAGGTGAACTCCCCAGGTTGGTAGGTGCCCAATATGCTACTAGAAATCAGTGGAGGAATAACT
This sequence comes from Budorcas taxicolor, assembly GCF_023091745.1. Classification (NCBI taxonomy): domain Eukaryota; kingdom Metazoa; phylum Chordata; class Mammalia; order Artiodactyla; family Bovidae; genus Budorcas; species Budorcas taxicolor. The sequence continues at coordinate 20,602,027 of NC_068934.1, read as the reverse complement.
CCAAAAACAATGAAGGGATGGAGCAAAAGCAAAAATAGCACCCAGTTGTGAATGTGACTGGTGATGGAAGTAAAATCCGATGCTGTAAAGAGCAATATTGCATAGGAACCTGGAATGTTAGGTCAATAATTCAAGGCTAATTGGAAGTGGTCAAACAGGAAATGGCAGAGTGAACATTGACATTTTAGGAATCAGTGAACTAAAATGGACTGGAATGGTTGAATTTAATTTAGATGACCATTATATCTACTACTGTGGGCAGGAATCCCTTAGAAGAAATGGAGTAGCCATCACAGTCAACAAGAGAGTCTGAAATGCAGTACTTGGGTGCAATCTCAAAAACGACAGAATGTTCGTTTCTGAGGCAAACCATTCACTATCACAGTAATCCAAGTCTATGCCCCAACCAGTAACACTGAAGAAGCTTAAGTTGAATGGTTCTGTGAAGATCCACAAGACCGTCTAGAACCCACACCCAAAAGAGATGTCCTTATCATTATAGGGGACTGGAATGCAAAAGGAAGAAGCCAAGAGATATCTGGAGTAACAGGAATATTTGGCCTTGGAGTACAAAATGAAGCAGGGCAAAGGCTAATAGAGTTTTGCCAAGAGAACACACTGCTCATAGCAAACACCCTCTTCCAAAAACACAAAAGAAGACTCTACACATGGGACGTCACCAGATGGTCAATACCAAAATCAGATTGATTATATTCTCTGTAGCCAAAGATGGAGAAGCTCTATACAGTCAGCAAAATGAAGACTAGGAGCTGACTGTGGCTCAGATCATGAACTCCTTATTGTCAAATTCAGACTTAAATTTAAGAAAGTAGGGAAAACCACAAGATCCTTCAGGTATGACCTAAATCAAATCCCTTATGATTATACATGTGATATATGGCTGTTATAATCCACATTAAAAAAAAATCTTTGCCTCTTCTTTGAAAAGTGTATTTGAATGGTTTTTCCTGAAATCTGTAAAACAAATCCAAGTAAGCAATTTTTAACCTACATCTGGAAAAAAAGCAAAATCATCCCCAAAATGTCATTTTGTTTTAATTTTTTCCAGAAGATTAGATAAATGCAGACAGGTTTTTATTGCATCATGTATGTGGGTATATATGTGTATACATGAATCCAATAGACATATGCACTTCACATACAAATTATATACTCACTATGGATTTTAAAAGCTGCAGATTTCATTAATTGAGAAGTACAATATTATGAGAATTTACTGATGAAAGATTAAAAAATAATTTACATGTTGGCACTTTTTAAATATTCTGGAGCATGTCTGCTACATAGTCATTTAGACCCACAGCTTAAGTTTCTGCTGAGGAAACAATCAGGTTTTAAAACAGTGAATACTCCAGCGGTCTGCTGGAGATGGCTGATACATACCTATAAAAGCTGGTTACACAAATTTTCAGAGTTTATAGTAGTTATTAAACACTTACTATTAAATATTAATTATATACATTTACAATAAGTAAATTATACTAAAAGCAAATATCAGTATCAAAACTACTATATCATGCTGATATCTCTAAAGCTACTATGTAAATATATTTTTCTAAGACTTCCTAATTTTGAAATTTTGATCAACTAACCCCTTAGATTGTACTCCCATAGATATAAAATGAAGACAATAACAGCACATCCTTATCGAATTGTTGTGAAGATTAAGAAAATTAACATAGAGCATTTAGTATATGAAATAGTGTCTCATCCTGGAAAACAGTCAATGCATGTTCAAAATAAGTACTATTAATATATGTGGAAATGAAGACAATACTTGGAGAAGATTTTTGGTAGGATATTAATTTAAACAAAAACTACCTAGTTTCACTGTGCAGAATTAAGAACACACTCAAATAAGCACAGCTGCAATTTTTTAGCATAAAAGTATGGATGAGGGAGGAGGTGGGAACGGCCGTGGCTGCCACGGTGACCCGGGGCCCCGCCATCCTGCAGGCGCCGGCCTCTAGGGCGGCCTGTGCACAGTGTGCAGCCGCGCCCTGGGCCTGGGGCTCCTGTCAGCCGCGCAGTGTTCCCGGTGCGCTGCCCCTCAGGCCGGCCAGCCAAGGGCGCCAGTGGCAGCGGGGTCAGAAAGGTGCTCGAGGCCAACCCCTTCTACGACCGCTACTGCGAAAAGATCCAGCAGTTGTGCAGGTCTGACCCAGCTGCTTTTGAGTCCTGACTAGAGAAGCGCAGTGAGTTTAGCATGCAGCCAGTGGGGCACTCCAAGCAAGGGGACTTTATCACAGGTGTGGAACAGAAGACACTGGGGAAACAGCCTGTGAGCCGAGGATTCACTAAGGACAAGTCTCTCAGTTCAATCTTCAACACTGAGATGGTGAAAGACAAAACTGCCGAAGAAATAAAACAGATTTGGCAGCAGTATTTTGCAGCAAAAGATAACAGTCTACACAGTTATTCCTAAAGAAAAGTTTGATTTGATTTGGAACTGGGCTTAGTCCTGTCCAACATTTCTGTGTGGCCTACCGAGAAGGGAAGGTTATGAGTTTTTTGTCTGGCACTGGACAGGTACTGAACTGCACTTCACTGCACTTATAAATATTCAGATCCCAGGGGAAGCTGCGGCCAGTCAGCTGATTTTATATCACTACCCTGAACTTAAGGAAGAAAATGGTATAGTGCCAATGACAGCAGAGATGGATTCCACATTTCTGAATGATGCTGAGGCACAGTGCATGGCCAGCCAAGTTCAGCTCTTCTATGCCACTGATCGAGAAGAGACCTACAGGTTAGGGGATATCTTTAACTTCAGACCCAGTGAGTTCAAATGTCTGTCACCACAGAGTTGGAGCCAAGTGGACTTGGAGCTGAACTGCAATGTTCTCAGAACCAGGATAAGACTTAGGGCTGTCAGGTTGGCTTATAGAATTTTCTACTCAGCCCTGGATGGTCCTGAGCCTACCCACCCCTTTAACTCTCCGAGGCTCAGTATTGATAATAAGCTGTCTCTAAGGAGTTGCCCTCTGTGCTTACTGCAAGAAGTAACATGGATGTGAGCCCGGTTACTTGATATTCAGGAACAAAGATACCCAAACATTCTGATTACTATCTCCCAGCATACTTGAAGCATCCTTTTCAAGTGTTTGAGATCACATCCAGAGACAATCAAGGATCCACAAGATGGTTGACTTGATCTTATGCACTGTAGGAGTATATCTGTTCTCTGGCCATTTTGACTGCGCAGCTACCAACAGTTAGTTCCTCACCTTTATAAACTGTGACAGGATAGTAAGCTTGAAGACCTGCTGTATTTAGATGTGGTCTTTGCGTACTCTTCCCACTTGGCGGGCCAAAGGCATAACCCAGGTATCCTGTTAGACCCTATGACAACCACATATTGTCATCAGGATTAAGAGTCTATCTAGATGCTCCAGGAATTGCTGTTAGTGTAGCTGGTTTGGAGAAGCCGTAGAATTCAGTAATATTAAACGCACAGGTACAGTGCCTGCTGCCTGCGTATTTTTAATCCATAGTTTGTGACACCTGATTTTTTGCCCATTGGAAGCTGTGTATTTGGAGGGGCTGAATTGTTGCAGTATAAAGAAATCAACTACTTTGTAAAGAGAGGATCAATCCAGATTTGCTTTTTGTTTTTTAAACAACTCTAAACCATGCCAGTATTATATTAATAGAAAAGGTAGGCAGAAGCAAATGTACCCTATTTTGTGTGGGGAAAATGTAGCAATAAAATAAAATCTGGCTTATAAAAAAAAGTATGGATGAATCTTCACAATACATTTAATGTCAGTGATCACAATAGTAAATGTCATAAAGAAAGAATATCAAAAGACAGCAGAAGTGAGAAGCAATTCAGAAAAGTAGTGTAGATAAAAAAACTGATGAAATTATGTTATGAAAGCTCATTATTTCATTTCCATCCCAGGGAGTCACCATCTTCTATCTTTGTTTTTCTTGCCATGCAATTCAAAGTCAACTTTAGCTGCAGTTGACATTGGTAAAGGTCACAGCTGTGGCATCAACTTAATTGGACAAGGATGATTTGTTAATTTTTTTTCCAGTTTGGTAGAAATGCCAAAGTCATTTTAGGGCAACAGGCAACAGTGGCCCTATTCAGGAGCCTCAAGGTATCCAAGTGAAAATTGCATTCTGCTTGGTGCCTGGAGGTTTAAAGCAAGGTGGATTTGTTTTCCCTGTTTTTTTTTTTTTTTCCTGCCAAAAATCTGTTGCAAAGTAATTTCTAAGAACTCTCAAAGAAGTGCACCTGGAATTACCATAGACCAAAGGGTCTCAAACGAGATTGCATTTTTTTAATCATTGGGAGCTTTGCTCACACCTGATGCCAATATTTTCAATTCTATTGTACTCCAGTAGAAGCGCAGGGTAATTCTGGAGATTATTCAAAGCTCCCAGATTATTCATGTTTACAGCCAAGGTTGAGAGGTATTAAAATCTTTACTGTAGGAATAGGAAAAGACTCTCCAAGGTAGCTCACTTGTAAAGAATCCACTTGCCAATGCAGGAGACACGGGTTCGATCCCTGGAGAAGGAAATGGCAACCTACTCCAGTATTCTTGCCTGGAAAATCTCATGGACAGAGGAGCCTGGCAGGCTACAGTCCTTGGGGTCTCAAAGAATCAGGCATGATTTAAAAGCCAAACAACACAATGCAGAAGTAAGCTTGTCCTTTCCCCCCACTTTCCTGTTTCTGAAAGAGATTTCCCAACTAGCCCAGAGGTTTTCAGTTTTAGAAAGATCTGTTTTTCTACCAGCTCTCTGTCCTTAGCTAACCATTTACTGCTAAGTCACTTCAGTCGTGTCCGACTCTGTGTGACCCCATAGACGGCAGCCCACCAGGCTCCCCGTCCCTGGGATTGTCCAGGCAAGAACACTGGAGTGGGTTGCCATTTCCTTCTCCAATGCATGAAAGTGAAAAGTGAAAGTCGCTCAGTCGTGTCCGACTCTTCGCGACCCCATGGACTGCAGCCTACCAGGCTCCTCTGTCCATGGGATTTTCCAGGCAAGAGTACTGGAGTGGGATGCCATCGCCTTCACCAAACAGCTGCTCATGTTCTTTCCATGCTACAGAAATATGTTTTATATCTTTGTATGCCCAGGGTTATTGTGAGAATAAAAATGAAAACATGAGTCTAAAATATTTGCATAAAATATAACATTACATAAAAGGAATTTTGTTTGGGTTTCATTTTTGGTCTTAGGAGATCATAATTGCTTTTTTAATTACTTCCCAGTAGATGTGGCATATTTGTGGCAAGGAAATTAAGTTTAAATTATATAATGTTTTACGTGTTACTCTATGAACATATATATTTCATATACACATAAATATTTTAAACTAACACTATAAATTATAAGATATATGTTTAATATCAGTTCAGTTCAGTCGTTCAGTACCGGCGTCCAGCCCCGGTGGATCCAGGGTGATTCGAAGGTGGGGACGGAGTCGGCGTCTTTGGAAAAATACATATTTAATCACAGATATAGAGAGATTAGAAATGGATAGTGTAGTAGGAAGATCAGTGGAGAAAGAGAGGCTGAATAACTTGGATTACGTGGAATAGCATCTATGCTCCAGATGGGAATTCAGCCAGAAAAACGGGAGCAAGAAAGAAGCGACATGGGGGAAGCAGTCTTTCCGGAAACTGATCCGATTTCTTTATTTTTGGGTTTGCTTATATACCTTTTGTTACACATAGGGATGAATACAGAGTCACGCGGGAGTCAGCAGTCCTGACCTTTGTCAAAATCAGGTGCTTCACATAAATGTATAAAAAAAAGGTCTTAGGAATATTACATCATCTTCTGGCCATGAGTGAGACCTGCTGACATTTTATGATCCTTTCTTTCTGATAACCAAAAATCTTATTTCTTCCAAGGGTGTTTTTTTCTTAAACCAGGCACCACCCTCCAAATAAAGTTGCATTCCTATAGGGTGAGGGTGTAGTGAGTTACAATCAAGAAAGGAATTTATTTAACCCAAGGTTAACATGATTAGTCTTAAAGGTTAATACTTATTTCTCCTATATGCTTAAAGGTTAATACTTATTTCTCCTATATGTTAGTTATATTCATTATAAGGGTAGGGAACATGGAGATTTAGCAGCAAACATCAGCCCAACAAATGAAAATCCTTTCACCAATGCTCCCCTTAAGATCTATTTAGTCTTAAGATATGATAAAGTTACATTTTTACATAACAAGGACACAGTGATATATAACAAAGTACAGTGATCTATTACAAAAGAGAAAATCCATTAGCTCAAAAAGTCTAGTATTGCTAACATCAAAAACTACCATATTTCCTTTGCTATATTCCAAATACATTGATTAATATATTCCCAGGTGCCTAAGGATATAGAGGCCTGGTGGCAATCGTTGACTCAACAAGAAGAAAAAGTCCTATGCTAATTAAGACTCTCAAAATACTCCAAAACTCTCTGTGCTGTTTACGGTTGAGAGGTAGTAAACAATCATGTGCCTAGTGGCAGCAGTATGGATAATCCTGTCACACAAGCTAGTCTGTCAGCAGAGACGTTTGACCTGAGACATCCTTGTCCCACCCAGAGCAGGGAATTAGCAGCAATTATTGACACAAATGAAAAACCCTTCACCAATATAATTCCTAACCAACCCACTTTACTAATAATTTCTAACTCCCCAAAAGAATTTGCCTTTAGTAAGTCTAAAACATCTAATGCCTCTCAGGTTGGGAGGCTGTAAACAATCACATGTGGCCGGACTAACCTATACAGGTGGGCTAGATAACCTTCAGAGCAGTCCGTAAGCTGAAACACTCTTGTCACGCCCAGGAATTTTTATTGCCTTGGAGCTGCAGGTTTACTCCTTCTCCGAGAGAAATGGTTATGGGGGAGAGCCCCCCGTAAAGTCAGAGGTGTAGGTGAGAGCATAAAACAGACTCTGGTTTTGGGGTTAGATGCTCGGGAACAGGGGGTTTCCTGAGGCTTGATCACGCCTTTGCGTATGCCAAGCCTCCTTCTTCATGACCTTTGCCATGGGCGGAGTTCCTCACGCTGGCCCCCGGCAGTTCAGTCGTGTCCAACTCTTTGCGACCCCATGAACCGCAGCACGCCAGGCCTCCATATCCATCACCAACTCCTGGAGTCCACCCAAATCCATGTCCATTGAGTCAGTGATGCCATCCAACCATCTCATCCTCTGTCGTCCCCTTCTCCTCCTGCCCTCAATCTTTCCCAGCATCAGGGTCTTTTCCAATGAGTCAGCTCTTCACATCAGGTGGCCAAAGTATTCTTTAATATGATATAGATAAAAATGGAAACAACAAAGGCCCCTTAATACTTTTTTTTTATTACTGGTGTGCATATTTGTACCTTGAAATAGTCTGAAACCAAATTCTCATTTATTCTTCATCCTTGGTACATGTATGCTGTAATAAAATATTACACAGAGAAATTGATTATTTGGATATCTCTATGAACTTATTTTAAAGACATTTTAGCTCCATGAGGATATAATTCATTTAATCCTTCTGAAATTAAAATAGGAACAAGACATTTTTTATAATAATGTTAATATACATAAGTTTAGGAAAGCATACTGATATTCAGAGAAAATGCTACTGAATATCTTTTATATAAAGAATGACCACCAGTTTGCATTTTCCTTTCTTTTCGTTTACAATTGAGACTTTATTGGTTGTACACATTTCTTATGAACTGAAAATTAAAAGGCATGTAGCTATAATTTCTTTTAAACAGTTATTCCAGTGACTTTCCAGCTTGACATTTGGAAGCAAATTTTTCTTAAGAGTATATCAAGTACCAATATCTTCAAATTTTGATAAACTATTACATAAGTCTCACTAATTGACAGTTTAATATCATATGCACTACAGATTCAAATTTTAAATCTTTCACATCACAATAACAAGGTTACTAGGGAAATTAGATCACTGCCACCAAGGATGTTATGGAGAACATGTCATCCTGACAGTAGCCACGATCAGAGAGTGATTTTCTGTAGGAAACCACTATACTAAGAGAACACGAAAACAGAAGTAATGTGAATGTTCAAAGCATAGTCAATGCACAGCTGTAACTACAAATTGTCATTTAGTATGCTAAGCATTATAGGATATAAAAGCTACTGCCCTACCTATGGATATTTAACACTCAAGACTATCAAAACCTCCCATATTTAACATGTTGCTCTTTTCTGGTTGTTCCAAAACAAAAAACCACCACCAATGGCAACCAGCAATGAGTTAACCTCTTAAAAATGAAGCATTTACACTAAAAAATAAATAAATAAAATAAAATGTGATAAGTTGAGATTGCCTCCTTCTTAAAAATGTTTCTAGAGCTACTAAAAAAAAAAAAAGGTTGTATTTTGCAAAATAATTGATGAAAATATTCACTTGGATTATACTTAGAAGGGAGACAGGAACCAGTGATTAGATGTGGTAAGTACATGTGGGCTTGGTTGCTTTAGTTGTGTCCAAATCTTGGTGACCATATGGACTGTAGCCTGCCAGACTCCTCTTATCCATAGGATTCTCCAGGCAAGAATACTATAGTGGTTTGTCGTGCCCTCTTCCATGGGATCTTCCAGACCCAGGAATCAAACCCAGGTCTCCTGTGTCTCCAGAATTACAGGTGTATTCTTTACCCAGTAAGCTCCCTGGGAAGCCCCATATGATATTAATCAGACTTGGCCTCTTTCTACCTACTTCATCAGATAGTGGACCCTCCTTTTCAGTTTCTCTGTTTTCCACAGCTAAATCTTCTTCGTTATCATGGTTAGCCACTTGAGGCTCTTCCTCCTTTTCTTTGCACCTTTTTTTTAAAAAAAGTGAAGATTCATCCTTTCTGGCCGCCTTTTTTACTTTATTTACACTTTTGTGGTAGAAGGTTAAATGACACCATAATCACTCTCCTCTTGTGATGCTTGATCACAAACCCCTTGACAGATCAGACCTTCCTCTTGGGCATCCTGGCGATGACAGCTCCTGCCGTGTGCCCCGGGCCTGGACGGCAGGCCACTGCCACTCCTTGAACTGCCTGAGTGGCTGGGTTATATTACACAGCAGAGGTGGTGGGAGAACCACCAGATGCCTTGTTCCATTATCTTGTCCTGTATTTTTATTAGAATTTCTTGGATGCTCATCAGATAGTATTGACTTTCATGGTATCTTCAAAGATGCGTTGCTTCTCATCACCAGTTGGCTATTCATAAGTAAGAGAGCCCTCAACCTCCCGTCCATTAATTATCAATATAAAATATTTTTTTCTTTAAAACTATAAATTCTAATTTAACCTTTGTCTCTTTAGATGCAGTAAAATCTTAATCCTAAAAAAAAAAAAACCAAAAAACTCTAAGAGATATTTCCTTATAACGCTTGCAAAAGAAAAGGACATCTATGTGGAATTTAATCAATTTGGTTGTTGTTTGCTCTTTAGCGGCTCAGCTGTATCCAACTCTTTGCAACCCCTTGGACTGCAGCCCACCAGGCTCCTCTGTCCATGGAATTCTCCAGGCAAGAATACTGGAGTGGGTTGCCGTTCGTTTCTCCCGAGGATCTTTCTGACTCAGGGACTGAATCCACTGTGTTGGCAAGCAGATTCTTTACTACCGGGCCACCAGAGACGCCCTTAAGCACCTTCCTGGGATCATTTTATTGACAGTATTTCCTTCTTTTCTCGCTGGTGGAATTCATTCACTTGAATATCTTGTAGTAACTTGGAATCTACTAGAAGTTTTTTAACAAGGGAAACCTGATGAGATTCTAGTTTTAAGAAGATAATTCCAGTAGTAACATAGAAAGATGAGGATAAGATAATAGAAACAAAATTATTGGGAGAATAATATTCTTGATAAGAGCAATGAGACAGTAGCAGCAGGAAAGGAACAGGGAATGAATTTGAGAAATGCAAAGGACATAAAATTTTAAGGGAAATGTGAGAAAGTGAAGGTGGGAAGACTAGATTATGCTAAGGAAATGAGCTGAGAAGAGAGGGGACAAATCTTCGGGGACTTAGTAGGATGGCAGGAGATTATGTACATTTTTAGTAAGATATAGAGTGAAGAATGCAAAACAGGTAATGAAGACAAAGTTTGAAACATGTAATAAGGATTTAAAATTCAGAAGCAGCATTAAGGAATATGAATATAATCACAAGGTGAAGACTTGGACGTGGAGTAAAGACATACCAGCTTCTGAGAGGAGAGATAAGTTGGAAAAGATGAAGGTGTGGATGAATCTTTATGTAGATGGACAGGAGTTCAAAAAGAATAATATACCCCGTGGCCTACAGTTTTCCAGTGAAAATTTGATCCTTAGCAGGCTTATACTTCTTCCCAATAATGCTTTTCAGGTATTAGCAAGTTCCATTCAGGTGTGTGCCCTGAATTTGCAGGCTTCTCTTTAACATTGCTGTCCTGGAAACCTGTGTTGGCATCTGTGACTAAACATCAGATACCCAGTGCCAAGAACCATGTGTGTGAGAGCACAGAATTTGGAATTCAACAGACTGATTGTAAATCCTGGATTTAGCCAGTTATTTGTAAAATGTTGGAAACTGAACCAAAGACTGTGGTTATTCTTTTTGTGAAATAGAGCTAGCAGTATAAAACAATGAGCCTAATTAACTAAAAGGCTAAATTTATAGCATAAAGCCTGGCATGTAGTGTATCTAGTGTTTAAGAGCACAGATATTAAAGCCAAATTGTCTGGATGTGAATTTCTGCGAATTCTGTGAAATTCTGTGAATTTCTTCCTCAGCTGTGTAACAGACACAACTTTTAAACCAATTCGCTCCTAGTAATATGGGAATAATAGTATCATTTTCTTCAAAAGGTTGTTGTAAGGGTAAGCTGTATATTATTATTCTCAAGCTTATTTGGTCTAATAAGATATTATTTTGTGTCCTTCTCTACCAAAGTGTCCATCACACAGTTCTACGTCGAGGTTGGCAATAAGAAAATAATTTCAACGTTCAAAAGAATCCCCACAAAAGAATTTACAAAAGCAATAGGAAACATAAAATCTTGATATTTGCTGAAAGTTATTACACATTTTGCCAGCACTGGCAAAAGACAAGAAAATTATTTATCATTTTGATCCACCCTCATTGCATTGTGAATTAGATTTAAATGTTTCAAAGAAAATTAGAAGTAATATCCTTGCTTTTCATCACTATATAAAATGCATTGATATTCAGGATTTCAAGAAATCATAGACAGTGTTTTTGAGTTCCCTCGAGTGCTGGGGTTAGACTTTCCTTTGGCATATGTGGCCATCTTTGATCTCTTTGTGAAAGTAACAATATTTATGGAGTGTCTACAGCTGAGTAACTAGGAAGTTATTCACATCAATTATACTCCAAGAGCAAACTTTTCCCTTTCGAAGGCTATTGCATGGATTCCAACTATGGTTCCAGTCGTTCAGTAGTAATAATAGTAGTGAGAATTTTAATTTGTATAGTTCTTTATGGCTATTGCTAAGGTACTTTATTAGATCATCACAATAAATACAGCATATCCAACTATAACCATTTTACTTAAAAAAGAAACTTCACCTAAAATCCAGGTTTCTTATGCCAAGTGTAGTGCAACACACTGCCCACTCAAAAATGTGTATTACTTAGAATCTTAAAGATATGCTAACAAAAACAATAGATGTTTAAATATGCAGTGCTTCTTATGTTATCACAACACAAAATGTATAGAGCACTCTGGGTGACTGACTTGCTGCTGATGGCTTTACACAAGTTAAAATCAAGAAAAACATTGTGAGTGGTACTGACAGTATTCTGATGTTGTAAGAGAGGAAGACTAAGGCTCATAGAGGCTAGTAACCCATCTTAGGTCTCAAAACTGGGTCATTGACAACTGAGGTTTTTTCTGGCTTATTTTTAGTTAACTGAGGCAAAATTAGTGCATAACATTATATTAGTTTCAGGTTTGCTCCTGCTCATGCTCAGTCATGTCCAGCTCTTTTCAACCCCATGGACTGTAGCCCACCAGTCTCCTCTGCCCATGGAATTTTCCAGGCAAGAATACTGGAGTGGGTTGCCATTTCTTACTCCAGGGGATCGTCCTGACCCAGGGATGGAATTCACGTGGCCTGCATTGGCAGGCAGATTCTTTACCACTGGAGCTACCTGTGAAGCCCTGTCTGTAGTGTATACACTACAAAATGATTAACGCAATAAGTCTAGTTACCATTTTTACCATGCAGTTAACTGCCAGTCTTCACATCCCATGCCCTTCCACTGGCAACCACCAATCTGTTTTCTGTATCTGTGTTTGTTTTCATTTTTTTAAAAGATTTGTGGACTTCAAATATGAGAGAGATCATATGGTAATTGGTATTTGTCTTTGTCTGGCTTAATTTCACTTAGTGTATTGTCCTCAAGGTCCATCCATGTTGTTTTCAATGGCAAGATTTTATTATTTTGTGTTCAAATAAAATTGCACTGTATTATTGTTGTTCAGTTGCTAAGTCATCTCTGACTCCTTGCAACTCTATGGACTGCAGCTAGCCAGGCTTCCCTGTCCTTCACTATTTCCCAGAGTTTGCTCAAATTCATAACCATTGAGTTGATAATGCTATCTTACCATCTCATCCTCTTCCGCCCTTTTTCCTTTTGCCCTCAATCTTTCCCAGCATCAGAGTCTTTTCCAAGGAGTCAGCTCTTCACATCACGTGGCCAAAATATTGGGGCTTTAGCATCAGTCCTTCCAATGAATATTCAGGGTTGATATTCTTTAGGATTGACTGGTTTGGTCTTGCAATCCAAGGAACTCTCAGGAGTATTCTCCAGCATCACTATTTGAAAGCATTAATTCTTCAGCACTCAGTCCAAGTTAAGTAGTTACCACATCTTGGTTATTGTAAATAAATAATGCTGTGATGACTTTAGCGGTGTGTATATCTGTGTATCTCTACAAGTTAGTGTTTTTAAACTTTTTTTTGGAATAAGAGCCTCTCTAATACTTTGAGCTGATATCTTATTATGGTTTTGATTTGCATTTCCCCTATAGTTATGATTAACAGCTTCTCATTTGCCTGTTGACCATCTGTATGTCTTCTTTAGAAAAATGTCTGTTTAGACTCTGAACATTTTTTATTGAATTGTTGGGTTTTCTTGCTGTTGAGTTGTTTGAGTTCTTTATATAAAAGTTCATTCAAGTCTTTCTGTAACAGCTTTCAGGAAAAACCCAAACAAACTTTCTGGCCAACCCAGTGATTTTGGATACTGACCCATTATAGGATATATGATAATGGATGTACAGCACACTCACAAGTCCTCAATTAGTGTTAGCTTCTCATGGTAGGCAAGAGATTATCAACTGAGCTGATATTTCCATTATATTAAAAACTTAAAATCATTGATGCTTTTGGAAATTTGCCGATAATGCCACTAAATGTCACATCGTGGCTGATGGTTTAATTCAGAACAGCAGACTCCTGGAAGGTGGGGGCTCGGGCATATCTTCATTATTAGCGTTCCTCTAATGTTCATCACAATATATTGTACACATGCATGCTCAGTTGTGTCCGACTCTTCCTGACCCCATGGAATGTAGCCCACCAGGCTCCTCTGTCCATGGGAATTTCCAGGCAAGAATACTGGAGTAGGTTGCCATTTCCCCTGCCAGAGGATCTTCACAAACCAGGGAACAAATCTGCGTCTACTGTGTCTCCTACCTTGTAGGCAGACTCTTTACCACTTGAGCCATCAGGGAAGCCATGATCATCACAATATACTGTGACTAACAGCAGATGTTACATGGATGAACAAACAAATGAATAAATTAATAAATGAGGAATTTTGCAAAGAGAATGATCCCACATTAGCCAAATTACAATGTATCCATGAGCAATCATATCTGTCTCTAAGGCTGTTCATATCCATAAAATAATTCTATCATGGAGAGTAAACATATTCATTTTCATGACAGCAGTGGCTATGAATTTTCAAATTAAACATATGTGCTTTTCATATTTCATCATTAGTCATGAGTACATTGTGAATTTCAGTATCCATGATAGAACAGCTTTACCTTAGTACTTTCTTCTACTTATGAATATAATTATCCCACTTGAGGCTACAGTCGTGTCAACAGAAAAGTAAGCAGGAAGTTCTGCCCATTTAGTTTCCAATAGTTTGTAAAATATTCTAATTTTATTTTAAAATAAAACATAAAAGCCATGAATGCCTATGACTGTCCTTTTCATGGATGATGATACAACAGCTGTATTTAAGTTATCTGAGACATACCAAAATTTTTTTTTTTTTACAAAACAGTTTTATGTTTTTAAATAAAAAATCTTATTGTCTTGACCTTGATTAAAATACAAAATATGGCTAGTGAATTCACTGAATTCCTGTGAACCTTTAATTTTGCCACTGCTCATTCTCTAAGGCTAAATTTACTACCAAGCTGTAATCTATTCCAGGATCGTTCCCGATGCAGTTAAAACGTGTATTGGACAACACTCCATATCACCTGTGGCAGCTTGGTATCGAAGGATGTAGATAACAGGGATGTTCACTGGTTGCTTTTAAAAAGACAAAGGAGCAGAATTTCCTACTCTCTTTCTACAAAATTGACCATTTCTAAAACTGGAATTCATCTTACTTTCACAGATTAGGGATTCAGTTTCCCATTAATACTGCAATCGGGGTTCTTCCATGAATGCCCACCTGCTTTACTGAGCACTTAAGAAATCACGAGTGATGTTTCCCAGGTCTCTCAATGGGCAAAAAGCAACATCCTCCTACTCCCTACATCTCCTTGAATGTGTGACTGAATAAGATAGTGTAATGATGATGGTGCTTTCACTACCTGCTGCCAGTAATGCTGTTTCACCTGACTGATAGAAATCTGTCCCTGCCAACCTCCAGAGAAGGCAATGGCAACCCACTGCAGTACTCTTGCCTGGAAAATCCCATGGACAGAGGAGCCTGGTAGGCTGCAGTCCATGGGTGGCTAAGAGTCTGACACGACTTAGTGACTTCACTTTCACTTTTTACTTTCATCCACTGGAGAAGGAAATGGCAACCCACTCCAGTGTTCTTGCCTGGAGAATCCCAGGGACGGGGGAGCCTGGTGGGCTGCCGTCTATGGGGTCGTACAGAGTCGGACACGATTGAAGCGACTTGGCAGCAGTAGCTGCCAACCTCCCCACACAGTTGCCCAACTATGCCTGAAGTTGTCACACCCATTTGGCATTATAAATACTGGACCCTTGTCTAGACCCACTCTTCACAATTAGGAAGGTGTTGCTCTCTCCCTGAATTGTTGGTCCTCACTTCCTCCTCATCATTCCTGCTGATGCTGCTGAACCCCAGCAATGGCCCAGTAGAATCTCAAACTGCATTGCATGGCAGAGACAATCAGAAACATGGCCTTAGTCTCATTAAGCTTTTACTTCGTGGATCAGTTGGTAAATAATCAGCCTTCAATCCAAGAGACCCGGGTTCAATTCCTGGGTTGGGACGATCCCGTGCAGAAGGAAATGGCAACCCACTGCAGTATTCTTGCCTGGAGAATCCCTTGGACAGAGGAGCTTGGTGGGCTACTGTCCATGGGGTTGCAAAGACTTGGACATGACTGAGCAATGGACACCTCACTTTCCATGATGTTAAAAACAGACCTCCTCTAGCTTCTCCATATGCTTAATATTTCATTGGCACAAAATAGATTAAATATTTTTTCAGCATTAAAATATGTGAAAAATATTCACTAAGACTGCCTGATTTCCTACTTGTATTTTTTTGTCACTTTTTGCCATTTGCTTGTGCTTTGAGATACTCATATTTTGAACATATGTATGGTAGCCAAAATGTTGTTATATGTTCAAAGACATAATGTCATCCAATGATAACCATTTGTAATAATATGTTAATTATTTTATTTATGAAATTAATGTATATTTGTCATGACAATTTTAGCAATTAATGTTACTAGTAAATATACTAATAGTAGCTGGTATTTTTATTGAGTTGTGCTATACCCATATGAACTTATTTGATACTCACAAGTCTCTTAAAGAAAGACTTATTATCCTCATTAAATTTTTTTTCTTTGGAAATGACTTTAGACTTAGAAAAACATTAAGATAGTACAGAGAGTTCCTATATTTCCTTTACATCCTTTAATGTTAACATCTTATATAGCCATGACATAGTTATCAAAACTAAGAAGTTGGCAATAGTATACCAAACTACAAACCTAACTTGGGTTTCACCAGGTTTTCTAGTTGTTGTTTTTTTCTCTCTCTGTTTCAGGATCCAATTCAGGGAACCTCATTGCATTCTCTCATCATGTCTCAGTCTCCTCTTGTCTGACAGTGTTTCATTCCTTATATTTCCATGATCTTGACACTTTTGAGGACTAGTGATCAGATATTTTACAGACTGTCTCTCAGTGTGGATCTGTCTGGTGTGTTTTTATGCTTAGATTGTGTCATGGATTTTTGTGAATGATACCACAAAAGCGCAGACAGGACAGATTTCAGGAATATTCTGTAGTGAAGATTATATTCAAATTATATTTTAAAAATAAGTGGGAATGTATAAGGAAAGCGATTTAGAGGAAAGTAGAATAAATAACCACGGCAGAGAGACAGAGCCAGGAGAGGAACTATTATGAATACTGGAAGACATGAAAACACTTTCTGTGAACCCACGTGTGTGTGTGTTTCTCACATACACTTGTGAGAGGGAATAGAAAGACAAAAAATGTAGAGAAACATATACTCATAGAGGAGGAGAGGGACAGAGGGGGAGAGAAACTGGGCAACCGAAGAAAGAGGTTAAAGAGCAGGTTTTATAGGCACGTCTGTTGCCAGGCCCAGGAATTTTCACTTAACCTGAACATATGAGGGAACCGACAGAGGAAGATCAGCATTATCTGTTTCAGCTTTGCTTTTATTACAGCTGTCCTGTGAGCATTTTGGAAGATGCAACATAGGGGTATGTAGGGAATCTGCGAGGAAAAGAGGTGGGGAACAAAGAGGTAACTATACGTGATGTGGATGACTTTGAAAGCAGAGCTGAACATCTGAGTTGGAAGGTAGAATTAGGGAGACACTGAGACATCTATGCCTTGCACTCTAATGGATGCTTCGCTGCTTTCACCTTTCCCCAGCTATAACTGCTTTCTTTGGGATCCTTAAAGTTAGTGTCCTCCTTCCTCAGTCCCATGCCTCTTCCTATCCCTTCCCTGGCCTCTTCACCTGGGGAGGCAGGCACTGCTCATCCTTCAGGCCTTGTTTATAATACCATTTCTTCAGGAAAACTTATCTGACCCTCCAGATGGATCAGCTCACCCTACCATGTGCTGTTCCCTCAAAGTAATCTAAAATCTTAACTCAAAATCATTATCCAAATTGTATTTAATTAAAGTTTCCTGGAAGTACTTATTTTACATGCAGTTCTTTCTTCGGACTGGGTGTTCCATAAGTTTTGTCTGCCATATTCTGGCCACATCATGGTCAAAAGTAGTTTTTGAGTAAATGAGTGACATACATTTTACAACTTAAAAAGGAAGACAGTGTGTTTAATGGTTGTGGCAAAGATGCTTATTGGTGAAGGGATGTAAATACTTTAAATCAGTTGTCCTTAATCATTTGGGATTTTGCAGAATTCTTAATTTTATACAAGCAGTGGACTGTCTACAGAAAATAATACCTGTAATTTAATACCAATGGACATTAGTTTAAAAAACTTTGTATTAAAGGTTCTTTTTAGAAAGTTATGAAAATGAAGTTAGAATGAGAAGTTGAAGGTTATCTGGGCATTCTGTGTTTCTAAAGAAATACTGCTAGACAGTAAACTTTAGCTTCTTTGTATTTCCAATAAAATGAGATGAAAGGAAATGCATTTAAAATTTTAACAGGAAAGTCACAGATGAATTAAAGTTTAGTAATTACAAACCATTTAATCTCTGGAGAGTAACTGTTGTATTGTAAATATGGTTTTTCTAATGTTTTTCATTAGTATAGAGATGCTGTATTTGGAAAGCATTTTATAAGAAATGTAGGTTTAAAAAACTTAAGCTTTTCTCCACACCCTCTCCAGCATTTATTGCTTGTAGTCTCTTGGATCGCAGCCATTCTGACTGGTGTGAAATGGTACCTCATTGTGGTCTTGATTTGCATTTCTCTGCCATTAAAAAGAATACATTTGAATCAGTTCTAATGAGGTGGATGAAACTAGAGCCGATTATACAGAGTGAAGTAAGCCTGAAAGAAAAACACCAATACAGTATACTAACACATATATATGGAGTTTAGAAAGATGGTAAGGATAACCCTGTATGCGAGACAGCAAAAGAGACACATGTAAAGAACAGACTTTTGGACTCTGTGGGAGAGGGAGAGGGTAGGATGATTTGGGAGAATGGCATTGAAACATGTATACTATTATGTAAGAAACGAATTGCTAGTCTAGGTTCGATATAGGATACAGGATGCGTGGGGCTGGTGCACTGGGATGACCCAGAGAGATGATATGGGAAGGGTGGTGGGAGGGGGCTTCAGGGTTGGGAACTCATGTACGCCTGTGGTGGATTCATGTCAATGTATGGCAAAACCAATATAGTATTGTAAAGTAAGAAAATTAAAAATTAAAAAAAAAAGCTTATTGAGTTAAAATATCAACTTTTCCTAATTAATTTTTAAAGTGGCCATTTATTAGTATTCAGTATGATTAAAAATTGAATATTTGAATGAAGTCTATCAATTACTGGCTAGTTGAATTTGGGCAAGTCACTTAACCTTTGAATTGTAGTTTCTTTATTCTTAAAAGGTAACATAGTTTGTTACAGAGATGTAATGCACATAGCTTTTTCTAAAACATGGCAAGGACTATATAAATATAGACTGTTATTGTCATGCACCTCCTCAAAAAATAGAAGAAAAAGAAAATAGGACTATTTTCTTACTTCTATAGTTATTTCAACTTTTTAAATCAGTAAGTGTTTACTCCCACCTAAATTAACCCCATTGTTCCAAATTTTAATCAGAACATATCCATGCAACTTCCAACCCATTTTCTAATCATACTCCTTACACATAGGGGCCACACACATCCATGTATTTGAGGTCAGTCAGGTTCCTGATTTATTCTAGGATCTGAAAATTATTGGCAGTACCTCAGGGCATAAGCAGTGTATTTACTCATTATTATTCAGAAAATAAATTATTGTTAAATGAATCTTCTGATATAAAGATACGTCACTTTGAAATATTAATGAACATGTATTACTTGTAGAATAATTAGTGATTCATTTAGTAGAGCAGTATTCATATTCAAAACTTTGGAAACACTAATATTTTATTTTTCATGATTAATTTAGAATAATTATCTTGAATAATGATGCAATTATTTATGTTCCAGTTACTTCATAATTTATTACCAACTTTTTTTTTTAGAAATTAACTTTAGAAATACCCATGAAGACTTTTCTTTCTCAATTTCCATAGGTGTTATTCTTATAGTATATAAAATTGTGTCTGTGTGTACACAGTTAACTGAATTGTGTGGTAAAGACTGAAGTTACGAACACAAACCCTGTGAGTAACTATGTCTACAGTTATCAAGGTGTTAAATATTATTGTTTATATACCAACTAAGTTCTCTATTACTTGGTGGACAAAGTCTAAACTCCTCAGTCTGGAGGTCAAATCTACCAACTACTTGACATAGCTGATTTCTCCACTATTTTTTATCATTAAAGCATGTTCATATACTAGTTCTCATTCTCACAAACCTCATTTTGTTTTAGAACTCTCTTCTTTTTACCTTTTATGAGATACGAGTCCTCTTTTCCTTATGTCAAATCTGATTCTATAAGAACAGTCCTCAAGTAAAGTCTCTAGCTTCAATTTCTCCATCATATTTCTTAAAATTCTTTTGACTAAAATAAATCTTGCTCTTATATACAATATTTATAATTTTTAGCATTTTTTAATTTTATAAATAATCTAGTTCAGAAAAAAAGAAAATGGCAAAAGATTTTAAAACAGCATAAAACAATCTCATAATTCCACCAAGTAGGAAACAAGAACTCATACTTTCTCTCAGAAACTTTAGTATATATTCATTTTAATACATTTTCACAGAATAGGATGAATGTGTGTGTAATGTTTTTTGAACCATTTTACATTAACGAAGTATGAACAATTATATATTTCAACAATTTTATATTTCAACCATTTCAATCTATTGACACTTGTTATCAAATAGATATATTTGATAACTGATATAACATTTAATTATTTTATGTGTTTACCTAAGTTGTGTACATAATAGTAAAACAAATACACATAGGTCCACCAACCAACATAAAAACATGTTTGGAGCATTATCAATATGGTTGATATTAGCTGTGCATTCATGCACAATTCCTACCCTAGACTTTTACTGTGTATAATTTCTAAGCTGTGTGTGTGTGTGTGCTGTACCATATTACCTTATGTTCAGGACAGAGAGGGAGATAAAGCAAGGAGAAAGCATTGTCCTTTCACCTTGTTTAACACTCTGGGCCATATCCTCCAAAAATATTTTTAGTTATCATTACAGACATTTTTTCTGGTCACTCACTTTGTCTCATTTTAGTCCGTGAATTAAAGGTCAAGAAGGAATGATTCTGGGAAGATTGTGATTGAATGATAAGCATGTCACCCCTGCTGATGATTTGCTCTGTCAATAACCTGTAAATATATAAAACCATAAGAGATATTTACTAGAACAAAATTAATGAAGATGTAGAAAAATAAAATGCTGTGTTCGGCAGGTTTACTTTAATTAACAGATATGGGTATTTGTATCCTTCAAGTAGAGCATAACTTTTACATCCATTATTTTCTTTAATATTACTAAAACAATTATTAATACTTACTTGTTCAAAAAGCAAGCTTTAATGAAGTTAAAGCATAGTTTAGAAAACTAGACCCTAACTAAGGTCAAGAATACTCTACAGATATCCTCTTTCTTTTTACCAGTGTCTCATAATACAAAAACTAGACCCCTGCAGAAAATTATGTGATTAGAGGGTGAAATGGGGGCTTATATAGTATTTAAGTAAGTGGCTGACACATCCTGTCAACCACTATCCTACCTAGTAGAGAAGTATTAAGATGGAGTTGAATGGACATAAAATTGGCATCTGACAGGTTGGGTTAAACCACTAGCTCTATCCGTTTTACTTTGGTGACTCGGAGGACGTTAGTCTCTTTACTCAAAAGATGGAGCCTCAAAGGGTTCAGATGTGACCTCATCTGAAGAGTTCCATGATGTTTCTGTTCATCCTTTTGATGTGAGCTGTTACAGAGCTGAAAAAGGCACTGTCCTTGCCTTTAAAATGTTCCTAATCTTGTTTATTGGTCAGGACTCCTGGGAATTAAATTAAGTCAACAAAAAAGATGATTTCAATCACTCCATTCATATTATGGTCCTCTTTATAAGGGAGATATGTCCTCCTCCATCCAATTCACTCACTACTTCCCAAACCCTACTTCTGGCAAGCACCAATCTGTTTTCTGTAACTGTGAGCTTATATTCTTTTTTTTTTTCTTCAAATTATATATGTGTATATATATTTATTTATTAAAGTGTAGTTGACTTACAGTGTTTAAAGTACACGGCAAGGTACTTGTACATGGCAAGTACAAGTTATACGTATAAACATATATTACTTTTGAAATTATTTTCCATTATAGATTATAATATATTGACTATAGTTCCCTGTGCTATAGTAAACCTTTGCGCTTGTTTATGAGCTTATATTTTTTCTTTTTTTAAGTGAGATCATGCAGAATTTGTCTTTCTCTGTCTCCTTATTCCACTCAACATAATAACCTCAAGTTCCATTAACATTACCCCAAATGGCAAATTTTCATTATTTTAATGGCTGAATAATATTCCATAGTCTATATACATATATACCATATATTCGTTATCAGTGTGTCCAAATGATGTACTCTTAGGTTGCTGGGGATGCATTTAAGTGGGATTGCTGTATTATATTTCAGTTCTATTTTTAAATTTGTTAGAAGTAACCATATTGTTTTCCATAGTGGCTATACCACTTTACATTCCCACCAAGAGTGCACAAGTTTCCCTTTTCCTATGTCTTCACCAACACTTGTTATTTCCTATCTTTTTGATAATATCCATCTAACAGATGTGAGGTGCTATTTCATTGTGGTTTTGATTTGCATTTTCCTGATAATTAGTGATTTTGAGCATCTTTTCATGAACCTGTTGGCCACCTGTTTGACTTCTTTGGGAAAAAGCCTGTTCATATCTTCAGCCCATCTTTTAATTAGATTGTTTTGTTTTGCTTAGTGTATTGTTGAATATGATTTGCTAAGATTTGTTGAGAATTTTTGAACCCATATTCATTAAGAGTTATTTTTCTTGTTTACTCACTATGTCATGTCTGACTCTTTTGTAACCCCATGGACTGTAGCCTGCCAGGCTCCTCCATCCATGGGATTTCTCACACAAGAATGCTGGAACTGGTTGCCATTTCCTTCTCCAGGGATCTTCCCAACCCAGAAGTTGAACCCATGACTCTTATATTGGCAGACAGATTCTTTACCAATGAGCCAACAGGGAATCCCTCAATAAGAATATTGGCCTATGATTTTATTTTCTCATGGTATCCTTATCTGGTTTTAGTATTAGGGTAATGCTAGACTCATAAAATGAATTTAGAAGTGTTCTCACCTCTTCTATTTCTTGGAAGAAATTGAGAGGAATTTCTTGAAAAGAATTGCTATAAATTAACTATTTTAATTGTTGGATAGAATTCACCAGTGAATCCATCTATTACTGGATGGTAGTACATGGAGAAAATGAAATATTTATCACCACTAAAGAGATATGAGCTACCAAGCCATAGAAAGACACTGAGAGACCTTAAATATATATCACAAAATGAAAAAATCCTATCTGAAGTGGCTGTATACTGTATGATTACAACTATGGATATTTTAGAAAAGGAAAAACTATGGAAAAAATTGAAAGACTAAAGGTTGCCAAGGGTGAGGAGGGTAGGGATGAACAGGAAGAACCCAGAGGATTTTTAGAGCAGTGGAAATACTATGTATGATAGCATAATGATGGATATATGTTACTACACATTTGTCCAAACCTATAGGATTTCATCTAATAGTGAATCCTAATATTAATATACACCATGGACATTCAGTGATTATGATGTGTTAATGTCCACTCACCTTTGGTAACATTTGTACCACTCTGGTGAATAATGTTGATAATGGGAGAGTCCATGCATTTGTAAGAACTGGGGCTTTATGGACAGTCCCTATACCTATCAATTTTTTCTGAAGCTAAAACTATCCTAAACAACAAATAACAACAGCAACAAAAATATTGCAATTTAGGTGTTCTTGACCGAATTTAGTATGGCAGTAGAAAACAGGCCCTCCAAAGTCATATGTAGTGTCTAAGACCCTAATTTATTTATGTGCTAATCCAGAACCAGAATTCACATGTATTTAAACACCAAAATACACTGTAATTCCCCAAAGCCAGTTCCCATTCTTTGTTAATTCATCAGACTCAATAAGGCTTCTTTCTTTTAGAAAGAGCTATTTCACTGGTAGCAAATGCCTACATTAAGGACTGCATGTATTATGTTTAATGCAACTAGTTCTAAAAACAAATATTATGTTTTGGTATTTAATTTAACTTTTCATGCTTTATTGCTCACATTGATGAAGGTGATGTATAATTTCCTCCAGTCGTTAAAAGAAATTAATTTATGTAATTTTCTTTCCTGAAGCAAGTTAAAATAACTTTTGTAAACAGATGCAGAAGTTGACAAACCAGCAAACCCAGTTGTGAAATATATGAGCACAAGGGTAGACTCTGGCAAACTTACGGAGGAGGAAAATTACACTGTCATTCTTCCCACCTGCTCTCTGTGAACTTAATAGTAAATGAAGCCCCTTTTATATCTTGTCCAAGTTAGCCAAGGCCTACAAAAATAGATAGGTAGATAGACAAAAGCTTTTATTCTGCTCATATTTCTTACCTAAACCTCACCACCAATGTCTGGAAGCATTTTCATAAATGTACAATATTTGCATAAGAAAATATAATTAACAAACACTAACATTTTTCAATATGGGCATATTTATATTTTAAGGAAGATATTGAATACCTACTCTTAAATGTAATCTCCATCATTGGTGAACCTGTGTCATTTTTTACAGCTTATCTAGCTGGGTTAGTTTTCCTTCCTGTTGGTTTCAATAGCAAATGGTTTCTATCTCAACCCTTATGTTGTTCTGACAGTTTTATTTTGCTGATTTGACTCTCAGTATCATTCACATCTCTGTGTTTACAAGCAATAAATATTGACCCTTACCAAATTAAGTGAAGGAGATTTTAATGGTAGAACATCAGGAGCTCATACTATCTGGGAGAAGGCAGAAGTAACAAAGTTGGGGATGGACAGAAACAGAGGCTGCTTCAGAAGACTGGGAATGTGAACTATAAGAAGTGTCTCATTGTAGAAACAACTTGGACAAGTGAACTTACTGAAATTAATATACCTATTTATAGCCTCTTTTTAATCTAGTCAGTATTTAGTTCCAAAAATGAAGGTTTTGATGACCCAGTTTAGATCATGTGCATTTCTGTGTAGAAAGTAGCACAAAGAAATTTAGAGTAATATGTAGGGGCTCCTTGAGGTATAAAACAGTATTTGATTGGTAGGTGAAGCATTGGAGTCAACATAATTCTTTTTGGAACTTACAGTGAGATGTTAGAAAATATCATATTTACTATTAAGAAAATAAGATGTATACTTATTATTTCCCAGATAGATATGAGGTTAAAATGAAGAGGAAAGATAGGATTCCTGGTTTGTTTGTTTTTTTTTTTTTTAAGAACCAGAATCCTTAAAAGTTTATTATGCAAGAAATAAACATTTGCAGTAGGAAAGTAGTCCTACTGGACAGCACTCATACAAAACTGAATAGAAATTATTTCATTCATTTTCATAGTTAATATTTAAGGTACAGTTAAGGTCTCTGATATATACACATTTTCACTTTATTCCTTTTCCTTGAGTGTGAGGTTGCCAGTATAGCATGTTTTACAAAGCATTAGGAACTCTTTGATGAAACTATTTCCCTCCTAATGTTCTCTTTCTCTCCAGCCTCAAGAAGTCACTACTGAAGTCAATGAAACCCCGCAAATTGAGACTACAAAGGAAGAGGTTCTACTCCGTACCCCTGAGTGCGACTCTCAAATTGTAAGATTAATTTTACCTGTTTTTAACAACATTCAACATGAAAACAAGGATGGGACATAAGCATTTTAAAAATCCTAGTTTTTGCCACCATGAAACTGTCTATGTACATGTAACATCTGCTATTTAAGGGCTTCCCTGGTAGCTAAGATGGTAAAGAATTTGCCTTCAATGCAGGAGGCCCGGGTTTGATTCCTGGGCTGGGAAGATCCCCCAAAGAAGGGAATGGTTACTCACCCCAGTATTTTTGCCTGTAGAATTCCATGGACAGAGGACCTGGGTGGGCTACAGTCACGGGGTCACAAAGAGTCGGACATGACTAAGCAGCTAACACTTTTCTTTCACTTCTGCTATCTAAACATTGTACCTTTCATTTGATAATGCAGATGTTCTTTGGATATCATTCATGTGGTTATTCTACTAAGAGATGTAATCAGACAATCAGGAATATGAAGATGCCCTGGAGAAGGGAATGGTTACCCACTCTAGTATTCTGGCCTGGAGAATTCCGTGGACAGTCCATGGGGTCACAAAGAGTGGGACACAACTGAGTGACTTTCACTTTCATAAACTTGAACTGCCAGAGAGATAAGGTGGTCATTCCCACAGTCATATGGCAGGAAGCTGTTAAAATATTAAAAGCAAACACAACTCCAAACAAAGAATGTGATTCAATAGTATTCTCCCCATAAAGCAAATAAACCTTGAATTATAGAGATATTACAATAGAGGAAGGAAATTTTTACCCTTCAAATGATAACAGGAAATGAGGAATTTTTACTCTGTGCTTTTACTCTAAAAAGTGTAATGAAATTTTAACTCTGGAACTTTGGCACAATTACGATCTGTCATATCTGGGCTTGAAAAATGGCAAACGTCAGTTGTATTTAATATATTCAAAGATAGCCTTTAATCTAGTTGACAAAATGGAAAGTGTCTGCTGAAACTATTCATGGTGGAAAAAGAAATCAGGAGATAGCAAAGGAAATAAGGCAGAATAGAAACAAGTTAACCAAGTCAATCTCTTTTTCCTCTGTCGACTGCCAAAGTAAATTTAGAAATACTAATTTCTCAGCAATTTGGCTTTCACATCTTTGTATGTTGAAACATGTTCAAAGCCAAAAATTTAGAATATAAGGTTAATGAGAAGTAAAAATTCTGCAGTTTACTTCCAAGGGAAGAAGAAGTCAAGAAGAGTTGGGGATGGAAGGACAATTTTTGCTATAGTTTAAAGAACAGATAGGTTTTTGACAGTGTGAGTCAATATCAGAGACAAGAAATCATCAGAATATGAGTAGAGAGTATCGGACAGAAAATGGTGGGATGTGTGGCTAAGATAATTTGGGACTTAGGTAGGAGGGGCACTGGGTTCTCAAGCTAAGGTGTTTGGTTTGAATTAGGGATATGGGCTTCTCAGGTGGCACTAGTGGTAAAGAACTTGCCTGCCAATGCAGGAGATGTAAGTGACACGGATTTGATCCCCGGGTTGGGAAGATCCCCTGGAGGAGGGCATGGCAACCCTCTCCAGTATTCTTGCCTAAAGAATCCCATGGACAGAGGAGCTTGGAAGGCTACTGTCCATAGGGTCACAAAGAGTCAGACACAACTGAAGCGACTTAACACGCAGGGATATAGTTAAGATTTTCACATGTTTATGTCCAGTTAAGAGATAAGACCACTGGGTTAATTTTAAGGCCGTTTTTTTCTTGATACAGTTTCCTAAAACTACCTAAAAATCATTTTGCAGTATATACATGTATCACCTCATTATGCTGCTAAGTCTGCTAAGTCACTTCAGTCATGTTGGACTCTGTGTGACCCCATAGAAGGCAGCCCACCAGGCTCCCCCATCCCCGGGATTCTCCAGGCAAGAACAGTGGAGTGGGTTGCCATTTCCTTCTCCAATGCATGAAAGTGAGAAGTGAAAGTGAAGTCTCTCAGTCATGTCCAACTCTTCGCAACCGCATGGACTGCAGCCTACCAGACTCCTCCATCCATGGGATTTTCCAGGCAAGAGTACTACAGTGGGGTGCCATTGCCTTCTCCATCAAATCATTATGTTGCATATCTAAAACTAATACAATGTTACATGCCAATGATATCTCAATTAAAAAAAAACACACTTTGAAACAAATTAGAATTTTGAAAGCTTCTGGCCTGCACCCTTCAGGGTAATGCTCGGGCTTGATCCTTAAATGTCCTGCTCTGAGCCCTTGGATTAGGAGGGATTCAGTTGCTTTTCTTCCTGCACTTGTACTGGTATACCTGTGCCATGAGCAAATTGTTCATGTATTGAAGTGGCCAAAATATCTGAAAGAACAGAAGAACCAGGACTTGATCAAACTTAAGAAACAAAATATTTCCATTTAAGGCAAACTCAGAAAAGTTCTATGTGTTTTGCAAAGATTCCTCAAAGCAATATTTTGGTGTACTTTTCTTATCAAGAGAGAGGTATAAATTCTTTGTTGTTGTTGGTTTGTTCCACTCTATTTTTGTTGCCCTTCCTTGTCACCAGTAGCTCCTCTCCCTTCAGTAAGTGGCGTAAGCAGCTACTACCTTGGTAGAGGTCCCAACTGGGTTGCTTCAAAAAGCTTCCTCTACCTGTACCAGAATGAACACTCTCTCTCTAACCTGATCCCAGTTCCCTAGATTTTCGTCTTTGAAGTCTCTACTTCCAAGAACCCACACTTGCCAGTGCAGAGAGTGTTCAATATTTATAGTCTGCAGGCTCAGTTACATTTAAAGGCTAAGTGAATAACATAAGGGAGTGAAATAAGCCAGGTGTAAGCAGTAGGAGTGAGTGAGACTATTGTGAATATCTTTTTTTCCAATTCTAGATCAGTAGTTCTTAGCCATATCCTCACTGTAGTATCATATGGAGGATTTTTATAAAATACTGATGACCAGGTAATTCTAATATGCAGGCTGTTTTACTAACAATGTATCTCATATGTACATGATTCTTAAAATCATCTGAGGAGCTTTTAAAATTAAAGATTTTGAAAAATTCAGTAAATTCTAAGGGGACTAAAGGTAACTTTTTTTTTTTTTTAAACATGGACCTGACAACACTTTCCAATCTAAGTGATTCTGAAAGAGATGGTCTGTGAGCCTTAATTTGAAAAAGATTGGTTTAAATAAGACACAATGCCTTTAGTATGTTGTTTAGTAACAGAGTTTCACATTTGAGAGACAGCAATGCCTAACTGAGGCTCTGTAATGGTAGCCATGAAAGTCTATGATGTCACTTTTGATAGTAGGTAGAGGGGATCCATCCCAGAACCTTCTGTTTATTTTGCAACCAAATCTAAGAGCAGCAGGGCTGTGAAATTGATCAGGAAACTGATGTGCGATTTTTGTCCATAGCTAAGCTTTCCATGAGAGAGCTAGTATACCATCATCTCCCCAAGCTATAGTACTCAGAGTATAATTAATCATAGAAAGCTCTAGAGTTCCTTTCCAGCTTTCCCCAATAGTAAGAGAATAATTTTGATGGCTTTCTCCACTTTATAGGAAAAAGTGAAGGGCTCTTTGGATCTGTGAGAACTACCCTTACTCAGCTTGTCCAAATTCACCCAAAATATTCTGATTTGTGTTAAAGATCATGAAATGCATTCCTTCCATTTCAATACAGCAACGTGAAAATAGCTTCAACTTGATTCTAACAAGCTAGAGATTCAAGCTTCAATTTGAATTGCTTTAACTGAATATCCAAATAAGGTATCAAAACATAATTTCATAAAGGAAAAATGAGAAGTTTACCTCCTCTTCTGGTAAAGGGATTGCTGCATTTTCTATTGAAGGAAGGATAGTTTTAACATGTTTGGCAAAAATATAACCTTCTTATTGTCTTTGTTTGGAGACTGAATATGAGTAAAGAAGTGCATCTCTGTGCCAGGTTGACAAGAGGTGGCCCCGTGAGAGTTAGTTTTATGCATCAAAATGACTGAGCTCAGGGATGACCAAAGAATTGGTAAAATATTAATTCTGGGTATGTCTGACAGGGCATTTCCAGAAGAGATTGGCATTTGAATTAGTAGATGAAGAGATCTTCCCTCATAAACATGGCAGGCAACATCTAATCCCTAGAAGGCCCAAACTGAACAAAAAGATGGAGGAAGCATAATTTCTTCTTTTCCCTTTGAGTTGGGCTATATATCTTCTTCAGCTCCTGTTTGTGGAACCTTCCAACTCAGGGACTTAACACCAGCAGGCCACTCACCCCAGTTCTCAGGCCTTTGGCTTCAGGCCTCAGATTCAGGTTGGGAATTACAACAGCCTTATTGTCAGCCCTTCAGACTTGGACTGAATTTTATGCCACCAGCTTTCCTGATTCACTGGCTTAGAGAGTGCATATCATGGCATGTCTCATCTTCCATAATAGCATGAGCCAATTCCTACTAAAAAACAAAAAAAAAACCTCTTATACATCTATGTGTATATTCTGTTAGTTCTGTTTCCCTGGAGAACCTAATACAGTTATTTTTTTACATTTATGTTTTGTATATTTCATGTGTATTTGGAAGTATTTTCACTGCTTTTTTATAAAAGACTGTAATTAAAACTAATCAGTGCTACTTAGTTTTCTACAGAGAGAAAATACATGGTAGTTGTTGAGTTAAATTTTAATTTTGGTGGCCTTACTTGACAAAATTAATAGTTGGAAAATTTATTTCCATTTCTTTTCTGTTTAATGTGTTTTTCTGCTCTATGAAATTAAAAAAATCTAGAAACTACCCAATGAGGAAATTTTTTAAAATAAAAGGGGAGATAAAATAGGGATCTGAATGAAGCCAATAACAAATGATTAAAAGCATGAAATAAACAGAATATCAGAATAAGAAATTCACAGAATTGTGTGTTCAAGCAAAGATACAAGAATAAGGATGAAGTCTAATATGAGTCTCTATTTTCATCTTGGTTGACTGGAACAATTATAGTTTTATTCTCAAATAAAATGAGAAATTGTATAATCAAATTAAATTAAATTAAAATTAAATAATTACTATAGGAGAAATTTTAAGGTAATTTTTGTCCATTGGCTCCTTAACAGGAGAGATTTGTGCTGTCTTAATAACTAGAATGAACAAAAATTAGCACACTGGAGCTAATTGCTTATGAAAAATGACAGTTTTTATTTATTTTTAAAATTTTTATTATTTATTTTTTTTACTTTACAATATTGTATTGGTTTTGCCATACATCAACATGAATCTGCCACGGGTGTACACATGTTCCCAATCCTGAATCCCCCTCCCACCTCCCTCCCCATACCATCTCTTCCCTCTGGGTCATCCCAGTGCACCAGCCCCAAGCATCCTGTATCCTGCATCGAACCTAGACTGGCAATTCATTTCTTATATGATATTATACATGTTTCAATGCCATTCTCCCAAATCATCCCACCCTCTCCCTCTCCCACAGAGACCAAAAGACTGTTCTATAAATCTGTGTCTCTTTTGCTATCTTGCATACAGGGTTATCGTTACCATCTTTCTAAATTCCATATATATGTGTTAGTATACTGTATTGGTGTTTTTCTTTCTGGCTTACTTCACTCTGTATAATCAGCTCCAGTTTCATCCACCTCATTAAAAACTTCTTGGTAGCAGGAGAAATCATGATTGTATTCTTTGTTTCTCAAACTGGGTTTGGAGGATATTGCATTTTTTTTTAACTAGTGATAGATTCATTCTATATTATCATAATGTTTACATTCTTGCCAATTTGGGTAATAATTTAGCCCCCCCACACACATATACACACACATACATATTCAGTCTGTATTCAGTTCAGTCACTCAGTCATGTCTGACTCTTTGCCATCCCCTGGGCCGCAGCGTGCCAGGACTCCCTGTCCATCACCAACTCCCGGAGTCCACCCAAACTCATGTTCATTGAGCCGGTGATGCCATCCAATCATCTCATTTTCTGTCTTCTCCTCCTCCTGCCCTCAATTTTTCCCAGCATCAGGGTCTTTTCAAATGAGTCAGCTCTTCATATCAGGTGGCCAAAATATTGGAGTTTCAGCTTCAACATCAGTCCTTCCAATGAACACCCAGGACTGATCTTCTTTAGGATGGACTGGCTGGATCTCCTTGCAGTCCGAGGGACTCTCAAGAGTCTTCTCCAACACCACAGTTCAAAAGCATCAGTTTTTCGGTGCTCAGTTTTCTTTATAGTCCAACTCTCACATCTGTACATGACTACTGGGAAAATCATAGGCTTGACTAGATGGACTTTGTTGGCAAAGTAATGTCTCTGCTTTTGAAGATGCTGTCTAGGTTGGTCCTAACTTTCCTTCCAAAGAGTAAGCATCTTTTAATTTCATGGCTGCAATCACCATCTGCAGTGAATTTGGAGCCCCAAAAGATAAAGTCTCTCACTGTTTCCCCATCTATTTCCCATGAAGTGATGGGACCGGATGCCATGATCTTCGTTTTCTGAATGTTGAGCTTTAAGCCAACTTTTTCACTCTCCTCTTTCACATTCATCAACAGGCTCTTTAGTTCTTCTTCACTGTTTGCCATAAGGGTGGTGTCATCTGCATGAATATGACAGTTTTTAAAAACAATTTGCATTCTGTAAAAATCACAGGTTTTCAGTATATATTTCAGTTATGCATTTAATTTACCAAGTTTTGCAACCATTACCACAGGCCAGTTTTAGAACATTTCTATCTTCCTAGTAAGATCCCACATGCCTGTTTTTACAGTTAATCTCTATAAAGGCAACCACTAACCTAGTTTCCACTGGTTATAAGTTTGCCTTTTCCATAGATTTTATAGATTGATCATACAGCATGTGGCATTCTGCATTCCCTTTTTCATGTAGCATAATGACTTTGAGTTTCATCTATATTATAGTATATTTCAGTAGTTTGTTCTTTTTTATTCTGAATAGAATCCATTGTATGATTTTATCACATTTTCCTCATCCATTCACCAGCTGATAACTTTTGGATTTTTTCCACTTTTTGGCTATTATGAATTAATCATACCATGAACATTTACATAAACATCTTCAAGTGGACATATGTTCTATTTTTCTTGAGTAGATACCCAGAAGTAGAATAGGATACTGTAAATACTTCCTTAACTTTTTAAGAAACAGACAGACATTTCCAAAGTGGCTGTACCATTTTACATCTTAATTAGCAATTATGAGAGTTACACTTTCTTTACATCTTTGTCACCACTTGCTATTGTCTGAATTTTTGATTAAAAATAAAATTTAAGGAGTCTGAAATCAAATTTCATCCAGGCTTAACTGTTAATTTCCAAATGGTTAAAAATTTGAGCATATTTTTATATACTTATTAGGAATTCACATATTTTCTTTGGTGAATGTCTATTCAGATATTTTCCCCATGTTTATTGGGGTTGTCTGTCTTCTTGGTATTAAGTTGCAAGATTCCTTACATATTCTGGATATATATCCTTTACCAGATATATGATTTGAAAATATTTCTCTTACTCAGGATGTTTCTTGTCTTTACATTTTCTTAATGGTGTCTTTCTAAAAGACAGCAGGTATTTTTAAATACAGCTTTCAGTTTGCAGAGTAATTGAGCAATAGTTGAGAGTTCCATACAGCAACCAACTATCTTTCTGTGATTTGTCATTTAGTTCCATTACAGTCTGATGGCATACTCTACATTTGTTCAAATGCAGTCTATCTAATGTTCCATGTTACCTTGAGAAGAATCTGTATTTTATTCTTGTTTGATGAAGTATTCCTTAAATATCAGTTAGAGCCATTTGATTTGTAGTGCTCTTCACGTCAACTCTATTTTTGGAGATTTCTGCTCACTTGATATGTCCACTATTGATAGAGAGTGTTGAAACTCTCTATCCAGTGGTACTGGTTCACTTCTGTTTCTCCTTGCAGTTCTATTAGCTTTGTCTCATATATCTTGAAAATATGTTGTTAGATGTATTTTTGTTAAGAATTGTTGTGTATTTTTTTTTTTCGTAGAATTGACCCCTCTATTATTATATAGATGTCCCTCTTTATCCCTGATATTTTTCTTGCTCTGAAGCTGGCTTTGTCTGAAATTAATATGGCTACTTCAGCTTTCTTTTGATTAATATCACTTTAACTATATCCTGCCACTCCCTTCTGGCCTGCAGAGTTTCTGCTGAAAATTCAGCTGATAAACTTATGAGGATTCCCGTGTATAGTATTTGTAGATTTTCCCTTCTTGATTTTAGTATCTTTTCTTTGTATTTCAGTGTTTATCCATGTTGTCACAAATGGCAGAATTCCCATTTAATGTCTGAATAATATTCATATATTCATATACATATATGTTCCTCTCTATGTAACACTTTGTTTATTCATCTAGAAACTTAGATTGTCTTCATGTCTTGGACACTATAAATAATGCTGCATACCCCCCCCAGATTTCAGACAGTGCTACAAAGGCTGTTGTTGTTTCATCACTAACTTGCGTCTCAGTCTTTTCGACCCCATGGACTATAGCGCACCTGGCTCTTTACCTGCATCTCTTCACCAGATTCTTTACCACTGAGCCACCAGGGAAGCCCACCACAAAGGGACAGTAATCAAAACATCAAGGTATTGACATAAAATTTGGATCAACAGAACAGAACACAGAACCCAAAAGTGTCTGACTCTTTTGCGACCTCATGAACGTGGCCCTCCAGGCTCCTCTGACCATGGGATTTCCCGGGCAAGAATACTGGAGTGGGTTGCCATTTCTTTCTCTAGAGGAACTTCCTGACCCAGAGATTGAACTCACATCTCCTGCATTACAGGCAGATTCTTTACCACTGAGGCACTTGGGAAGCCATCTATAGTCAATCAATCTTCTACAACGAACACAAGATAATACAATGGAGTTAGACAGTCTCTTCAGCAAGCGGTATTGATAAAGCTGGACAGCCAAATGTAGATCAATGAAGTTAGAATATACCCTCACACCATACACTAAAATAAACACAAAATGGCTCATAGATTTAATTATAAGACATGACACCATAAAACTCTGAGAAAAGAACATAGGCAAAACATTCTCTGACATAAATTGTACCAGTGTTTTCTAAGTCAGTCTCCCAAGGAAATAGAAATAAAAACAAAAATTAACAAACAGGACCTAATCAAACTTGCAAACTTTTGTGCAGGAAAGGAAACCATAAACAACTACAACCTACTAACCAGGAGAAATTACTTGCAAATAATGCCACCAAGCAGGCTTAGTTTCCAAAATGTATGAACAGTTCATATAATGCAATAACCTAAAAAAAAAAAAAAAAGCCTAATTGAAAAATTGGCAGAAGCCCTAAATACACATTTCTCCAAAGAAGATATACAGATGCCCAATAGGCACATGAAAAGATACTCAGCATCACTAATTATTACAGAAATGAAAATAAAAATCACAGTGAATCACAGTGAATTACCACCTTCATCAGTCAGAATAGCCATCATTAAAAAACCTAATCTGATTCACTCTTAGGGCAGATGCAGATGTAACTGATGGAAACAGCTATAAAAAGGTGAATATTTCAGTCAAATATTAAAGTGAACGCAATGAAAATTTTCTGAAAATAGAATTAGCATAGAATAGAAGACATGGTATATTATATAATTAAATAATGAGAAACAACCATTCTGTGATGTAGTCAGGAAATGAAGCCTTAGAGTAGAGGAAAAGAGCTATCATGGGAGCATCTCTTTCTGTTCCAAGACTCTAGGATGATCAGCAACCTCACTGAGTGCTGATGAGAGCACATGCAATTTCTTAGTAAATAAATAGCAAAGGTGATTCATTTGGATTTCTATTGGTCATACCCAAGACTAAATAACATACTAGAAAGAACCTGGAAATTACCGCTGTGCTGTTTTCCTAACACGTCACTTATTGGCAAGTGATTTTGTTATTCAGATCCCTTTTCTATAAAATTCAGATCAACTATTTTCAAATCAAACTGCTTGTGCTAAGGCTCCACTCCCACAGATTATTAATCAGTAGATCTAGGGCACAGAGCAGGAATGTGTGTCGTCTGAATAAACCCTCCTAGATATTCTTCCATCAGTATTTCCTGTTAAACATTCTTGAGAATCTTTCATGTTTCTTTCTTATAGGCTTATCATGACGATTGTAGTCATGGAGGTTAACTATACAGTGTTTGGTTTTATTATGGATGTCCTTATAGGTTCAGTCTGAATTTACTCTGCAGTTTTCATATTCATGGTCTCAGTATCTTGTATGGCAAGGTCCTAATCTTGGAATTAGGGCCCATGCATATTCTTAGATATGTTCTACTTCCTGCCCTATCCAACCACGCAGGGTCACTTAGGAAAATGGCTTCTGGATTTGTTGGCCCTTTTGTTAGTGGATGTAGAGAACTTGAGATGGATCCACAAGAGCTTAACAACATATTGGACTATAAGTTTGGGGGAATGTTTAAGTTCCCTTGAAAGTAGTTTTGCTCAAATGATAATTTTTTAGTCACAGGGAGAAAGCAAAGGATGTACCTGCTTTATCCCATTTTCCTGCAGTTTGCAAATGTGCCTCATATTGTTTAATAGCATATCAAGAATTAAAGATACTGAGCAGTTTATGTTAATTTTCACAAAAGGAATAAGACCTACTACTCAGTGTAAATGTGTTTTATAATGTTTCTGACTCCTCTAGATAGCACACACTTAACTTTTCTTAATGTGCTGAGGAAATGAAAGGCAACAGTGGCTTATATTTAGCATTGTAAGTACTCCTTGCTCAGAATCTTGCCGTTGCACCTGCCTGCAAGTCCCTGACCAAAGGGAGTTTATTCAACAGCAAAGCACTGTCTAGGAAAATGAGAGCATAAAGTGTGCAAGGAAATAAATCTAGAGCTGCTAGTAGAAACTTACGCCAGCATTTTCATATTAAAACAATTCTGGCAGAGATTTTTAGAGTTCTAGTTTACAATTATATCCAATATTCATTGTGTGACATTTGATGCCCTGATGAATTGTTGGCAGACACTACATTAACAAAAATTTTCTAGGAGAGTCATGCCCTACTGTAATTGGGCTGAGTGACCATACACAATTGTCATTCTGGGCTATGTTCCATCAGACCATCTGAAGAGGTTGGCTTCATAATAGGCATTCTTCATTGTACTCCTGTGGTTTTTTTTTTAAGAAGGAACAGTTATGCCTCCAGATTATATGGGAAGGACAGATAGTTACCTAAGGTCTTTAGAATAAATTTCTGCTTTTCACATTAGATAATAGATTTCCATGTTTACCCTCCTATAACATCTTAATTTAAATCATGCAAAATGTAAACTTAAGTATGCTTTCTTACCAGATGTCATATAGAAACCATAAGAATAATGGGTAACTTATAATTTGGTAAATATAAATAGCCTAATAAGCATGTTAATAATTATTATAAGGAAATAGGTCAAACAGTGTCTAAATACAAAGCTTAATCTTGTTGATAACTCTTTGACCTCTCTTACCTCCCCTGAGACAAAATGGTTTTCTCCTCTGGGTCTCCATAGTGCTTGGTTCTTAAACATGATTTATCCCGTATCACAATCCCTCTTGCAAGGTGATTATATGTATAAGGTTCTCATTTTGCATTAGATAATAGGCAATTTGAGGACAGATATAAAAGTACTGATATTTCCTTCAGAACCAAACAAAATGCAAATCTTAACAGATGATTTTAAATAGTTTTCCAAAATATCTAAAATGATGATGTTAGGGCTTCCTGTTTCCAAATTGTAACTATTTCATGTAATGAATGAATTATGGTTCAGAGAGGGAATACAACTTGCCTGGAGGAGCCTGGTAACAGAGGACATCAGTGTCAGACCCTGCCTCCCTCCCAGGCCACTGTTCCTCTACTACCTACCATCATCTTGACTCAACATTCCATTTTTAATCTTTGAACTTCTTCCAGTTTCTGCCTTTTTAATATTAAAACAGTACTAAAGTATCATTTTATAATTAAAAAAAATTTCATGCTCAAAAGTCACATGAGAGAAAAATTTAGC
Source organism: Budorcas taxicolor (assembly GCF_023091745.1). NCBI lineage: Eukaryota > Metazoa > Chordata > Mammalia > Artiodactyla > Bovidae > Budorcas > Budorcas taxicolor. The sequence continues at coordinate 20,564,706 of NC_068934.1, read as the reverse complement.
CAATGTTTCTTAAAAACTTGATACTTAATTTCATTTTTTCTTTTATATATTCTGAAAATCATGCTTGTTTTTAGCCCCCAGTTTGTCCCAGATATTAATTAAATATGAAGAATGAATTGGACCTTTTAACTGTCAGATGTTTTTTTTCTAGGTAGAATTTCAGGTTGCCCAGAATGCATTTATATTAAGTATTTTGAGTTCTTTTAATGTATACAGAAAAGTCATCAGAGACAAAACTAATGCCTCTTGTAAAGTAGAACCAAATGCTCAATACCATTAACAAAGTTACTGTAATCAAAAGAATCAGAGATTAAAACCCAGAGAAGACTTTAAATGAATCTCTGATAAATCATCTCATCTGCTTTAATTCTTAAAGTATTACTGTTTATTTCAGAGGGAGAATGGAGTGTAACTTAAACAAAATGCAAAACAGGCTTTTCTTTTATAGGCTTTCCAGTAATTTTTTTACTCTATCATAGTCCTGTTTTGGTTTTTGTTAACATTTGTTAAGTATAGCCCTAGGTATCAGATGGTGCCCCAAGGTTTGAGAAAGACTTCAAGCTCAGGGAAACTGAAATACAGAGGTTTGCTAATCACAGGTCCTGGAGGAACACAAGGCATTCCTCCTTGAGCAACATGGGAGTGTCCAGGTCAAAAGGAAGCAGCAGGACCTGGGGCATATGCCTCTGTTAGGGTTGGTGTGGAGGGCTTGAGGTTCCAGGGTAGGCTGGATTGGCCACTTCAAACTGAAAGGAGCAGTAGCAGAGTTTCAATAAGCTTCACAGAGTTCTTACCTAAGGGTCTCACAAGCAAAGGAGCTGAGAAACAGGAGGAACTGTATTACCAGCAGCACTGCAGAAGTCCCATTAGGACCTTAAACTTCTTTGTGTCTCTGCTGGCTGTTATGTAGGAAAAGCAATGGAGGATGGTGCTGGGGGCTAGTGTCAGCTTCAGGCCCTTGAAGGCCGCTTAACTACACACAATGGATGCCGATGCAACAGTATTATGGAGTAATTTTACTCACGGTGCCCGTTAACAAAGGTCATTCTAAATATACAACTTTATCTCCATATTTTCTAAATGGGATATTTGCACTGAAGCCAAAGACATGAACGTTCCTTAATGAAAAATTTCTGAAGCACCTGAATCCTTAAGTTGGTTAGATTGATCTGCTGATTCTGCCTTGAGGAGGAAAACAAATGAAAATTCAGAAAGGATAAAGGCATTCTCCAAGGTTAAGATTTCTCAAGGAAGATGAGTGGTTGGTTAATATGACATTTTTCCTGCCCTGTTAAATCATGAACAGGAAAGGATCAAGGACAGCCATACATTCTTTGACAATGTCAAGATCATCCAATGACCAGGGGCATTATGTTGACACCACAACTGAAAATTAAAATGACTGAATACCTGTGTTTCTATTCTGATACATATATTTTTCAACAAAATGGATAAATTTTGACAGAAGGAAAAAAGCTTAGGAAGGGAAAGAAAGGGTAGGAACTAAGCCTAATTGAGCATCTAATACATGCAAAATACTCCTTTAGAAACCACTGTATAAATTTTACTTCATCAAAACTCCTGTCAGGTAAGGATCATTTTGCCTACCCTACACATAAGGAATCAGAACCTCCTTAAGATAAAGTAACTTTCCCAAGTGTACCCACCAAATAAGAGCTAAAGGAATTCTAACCCCGATTGCCTCTTTATTCCATTCACCTAGCTGAGTTGCCTTCATTAAATCATTTCACTTGATGTCAGAAATTTTGAATGTATGCATCATTACCCTCATTTCACAAATGAAGGAAAAGTGAAGTCAAATTGGTATTTCCCATCCATCATTTCACTAACAAGTACTGGCCTGTCATAAAGTTTTCAACAGTATAGAAACAAAGAAAAAAGTGAAGTCGCCCAGTCGTGTCTGATTCCTTGCAACTTCATGGACTGTAGCCTACCAGGTTCCTCTGTCCATAGGATTTTCCAGGCAAGAGTACTGGAGTGGGTTGCTATTTCCTTCTCCAAGGGATCTTCCCAGCCCAAGGATCGAACCTGGGTTTCCTGCATTGCAGGCTGATGCTTTACCATCTGAGCCACCAGGGAAGTCTTTCAACAGTATAGGAATGTAGAAAACTGACATTTAATATCAAATAACAGAATGTTAGTGGATTTTCCATGAGCCAATCTCTTTCTCAAAAATACTTTTTTTGATAGTTGATCCTTTATATATATTAGTATTAAAATGTTATTCCTTCTCTGAAATATTGCTGAAACTAGCAGTGGATTTTGCTTGTTGGTTTATTTGTTCTGATGTTAAAATTTGTTATTGGTGTTTAATCCTATTTTTCTGTAAAATATCAAATAAACCTCAAAATATCAGAAACCTCAAAGCTCATTATCAAAGATATTGGAATATTACTCAGCCTTTAAAAATAATAAAGTAATGCCATTTGCAGCAACCTGGATGGGCCTAGAGATTGTCATACTGAGTGAAGTAAGTCAGAGAAGGAGAAAACTCATATGACATCCCTTATATGTAGAATCTAAAAAGAAATGATACAAAGAACTTAGTTATAAAATAGAAACAGACTCACAGACTTAGAGAATGAACTTACAGTTGCAGGGGGTGAGGATGGGGGAATTTTTGGGGAAACGAATAGGGAGTTTAGAATAGACTTGTACACACTGCTATATTTAAAATGGATAACCAACAAAGACCTACTGTTTAGCTCAGGGAACTCTGCTCAATGTTATGTGACAGCCTGGATAGAAGGGGAGTTTGGGGGAGAATGGATACAGGTATAAGTATGGCTAAGATTATAACACTATTAATTGGCTATACCTCAATGCAAAAAAAAGGTGTTTTGTTTTTTTTTTCCCTTATAAAGATAGTAGGAGATGGAGATAGGACTCAAATTTGTTTGTGCATGACTCCCAAGTCATTAAAATGAGAATCCTGACCATTGTTCAGGATACTCCAGTATTAGAGTGTGTACCAACATGGTAGGATTATGTATTTTTTTTCACACAGAGGTAAATAATTAAAGGGCTTGTCTCAACTAAATTTGTTATTACTTTGCCTACTTTTGTGGCCATAATGTAACATTTCGTAATCACTGCAGATGGTGATTACAGCCATGAAATTAAAAGACACTTACTCCTTGGAAGAAAAGTTATGACCAACCTAGATAGCATATTCAAAAGCTGAGACATAACTTTGCCAACAAAGGTCCATCTAGTCAAGGCTATGGTTTTTCTGGTGGTCATGTATGTATGTGAGAGTTGGACTGTGAAAAAGGCTGAGTGCCGAAGAGTTGATGCTTTTGAAGTGTGGCGTTGGAGAAGGCGCTTACGAGTCACTTGGACTGCAAGGAGATCCAACCAGTCCATTCTGAAGGAAATCAATCCTGGGTGTTCATTGGAAGGACTGATGTTAAAGCTGAAACTCCAATAATTTGGCCACCTCATGCGAAGTGTTAACTCATTGGAAAAGACTCTGATGCTGGGAGGGATTGGGGGCAGGAGCAGAAGGGGACAACAGAGGATGAGATGGCTGGATGGCATCACTGACTCGATGGACATGAGTTTGGGTGAACTCCGGGAGTTGGTGATGGACAGGGAGGCCTGGTGTGCTGTGATTCATGGGGTCACAAAGAGTCGGACACGACTGAGCTATTGAACTGAACTGAATCTGTGCCCAAAGCACAGAAACAAACTGGTGATTCTGGAGGTGCTGGTGAATATGTGTATGTGAGAAAGAGTGCATAATTACTTCAATAAAGTTATGTTCAAGGCTCATCCCATTTCATAATTTACAGACCCAGCTAGGTTGCCTGTATAATTAATAGTTAAGCTGAACTCTGAAGTAGGTAAATCGGTGCAGACTTTCCTGATCAATCTTCATACATTATTATTTGAGTTTCTAGAAATAGGTACAATATTCATCACGTTAAATTTTACCTAATTGAGAGTATTTTGAAGGTTTGTGCCTTCAGTTCAGTTCAGTCGCTCAGTCGTATACGACTCTTTGCGACCCCATGAATTCCAGCACGCCAGGACTCCCTGTCCATCACCTACTCCCAGAGTTCACTCAGACTCATGTCCATAGAGTCAGTGATGCCATCCAGCCACCTCATCCTCTGTCGTCCCCTTCTCCTCCTGCCCCCAATCCCTCCCAGCATCAGAATCTTTTCCAATGAGTCAGCTCTTCACAGGAGGTGGCCAAAGTACTGGAGTTTCAGCTTTAGCATCAGTCCTTCCAATGAACACCCAGGACTGATTTCCTTCAGAATGGACTGGTTGGATCTCCTTGCAGTCCAAGGGACTCTCAAGAGTCTTCTCCAACACCACAGTTCAAAAGCATCAATTCTTAGGTGCTCAGCTTTCTTCACAGTCCAACTCTCATATCCATGCATGACCACCAGAAAAACCATAGCCTTAACTAGACGGACCTTTGTTGGCAAAGTAATGTCTCTGCTTTTGAATATGCTATCTAGGTTGGTCATAACTTTCCTTTCAAGGGGTAAGCGTCTTTTAATTTCATGGCTGCAATCACCATCTGCAGTGATTTGGTAGCCCCCAAAGTAAAGTCTGACAGTGTTTCCACTGTTTCCCCATCTATTTCCCATGAAGTGATGGGACCGGATGCCATGATCTTAGTTTTCTGAATGTTGAGCTTTAAGCCAACTTTTTCACTCTCCTCTTTCACTTTCATCAGGAGGCTTTTTAGTTCCTCTTCACTTTCTGCCATAAGGGTGGTGTTATCTGCGTATCTGAGGTTATTGGTATTACTCCCGGCAATCTTGATTCCAGCTTGTACTTCTTCCAACCCAGCATTTCTCAATGTACTTTGCATAGAAGTTAAATAAACAGGGTGACAATATACAACCTTGACATACTCCTTTTCCTATTTGAAACCAGTCTGTTGTTCCATGTCCAGTTCTATCTGTTGCTTCCTGACCTGCATATAGGTTTCTCAAGAGGCAGGTCATGTGGTCTGGTATTCCCATTTCTTCCAGAATTTTCCACAGTTTATTGTGATCCACACAGTCAAAGGCTTTGGCATAGTCAATAAAGCAGAAATAGATGCTTCTCTGGAATTCTCTTGCTTTTCCCATGATCCAGGGGATGTTGGCAATTTGTTCTCTGGTTTCTCTGCCTTTTCTAAAACCAGCTTGAACATCTTGAATTGTGCCTTCGGAAGTGCTTAAACCTGTTGCTTTTCTGAATAACACTAGGGATTTTATGAATCCCATCTCATGAAGTTTCCACAATGCCTGGGAGGCACACACACAAAAATATACTTAAAGGTTATGTTCATTGTAAAATGAAAGTATCAAAAAGGTTAGAATTGTCTTCCAGCCACATAATATTTTCTTTAATATTGAAATTTAGTAAGTTTTCATTTTCAGATGATCAAAGGCTTGTCTCAAATAGTCAGCTGTGCTTACCATACTCCACCATAAACCCTATGTTATCTTTCTCAAGACAATGACCTCAAGTAATACCTCACACACAAAAAATGATTTGAGGTCAAATGGATTTCGGAAATGGTTATATCTCCTAAGAGATTTATAGTGCATTTATACATTTCAAAGAAGTGGATTTCAAATTTCACTGTTCATTTGAATTGCTGCATTGCTGATTAAAAATGCAAGCCCTATATTCAGAAGACTGAATTATCACCCAGGAGTGTTATTTTAACAAGCACCCTGTATGATTATTCGAGAAGATCATTCAAGGCCAAAGATTTAAAAAATTTTGTGTTAAAGACTCTGAGAAGAACTACGTTAAATACCATTGCTTAATGTTCAAGTAAAGTTTTCCTCAAACTTCTGTAACTTATATACTCCACTATTCAAAAATATATTTTAGGAAACCTTACACTCTTCTAGTTATTTTCTGCATTTTGAGCTTGATTTTGTACATTTATTTTAGTTTTTTCCCCCTCCAAGGCCAAAGGCAAGTATAATAAAAACAAAGGTCAGTTGTATTATTACAATAAAAACAAAATACATTAATATTCTGAGGAAATTTTAGTTTCTGGGTCTAACTCAAACCCATATAACATAAAAAGAAAAAAAATTAGTATAGAAGATTCCTCATGTAGCTGCCTAAAATTTTTGGACTAAGGCAGTCAAAGTTTTGACTACTCTTCTATACACTGTAGACTTATTTTGAAGAAGGGGCTAAAAGTATAACCCTTTTGGAGCTGCTATCAAATATAACTAAATCTCATCATTTGACAAACTCAGGCACTTATGAAAATTCGAAAGGACTAAAATATTTTCATAGCCAATGTTCCTTTTATTCATTTATTATTTACTCAGTGACTACATATGACCATTTGCTATCTAATAGGCATCTAGCTGGGATCTAGGGCTGAAAAATATAGGCTGTATCTTCAAGGAACTTACAATATACTGAGGAATCAGACATACATATACATATAAAATCATTTAGTGTCAATGTTTCTAATGCACTGTACCTTTAGTGAAAGTGTGATGAGCCTGTCTAGTGGTGAAAATAATGTGCTAGGAAGGAAGAAACTAGCTGGTCTTCAGGATCGCACAGTGAAGACGGACTGTTACAAAGGTGTAGAGGGGAGAGCATGCTACACAGATACATGCTGAACGTTCACTTAGGAGCCATGTAGAGTAATAATAGGGAGCAGGTAAGAATAACTTTGATTTCTAATCTGAGTTGGAGTAGGTTAAATATCCTACACAATTTCTTTAGTTATCATCCACTCCTAGAATTTATGGAAAGTTAGATTTCAAAGCCAACTTAGGTATCCTCCCTGTCTGACTTCAAAGCAAGTAACTTGTTCAAGGTTAGAGTTACACAGGGGCTGTGAAGTATTAAGACTCCCAGTCTCTGTTTTATACATTTTCTACAGGGAAAGGATTATAGAAATATCACTAAAAAGTACACAGTCTTAAACAGTTTTGACATTTACTATAAAATTGTGTTTAACTTAAAAAAATGATGAAAAGAAAAGGAAGAGATAAAGGGAGAATTGAGAGGCAGTGAGGAAAACAGGAGGGCAAAGAGGCTGACTGAGGAGGAAGGAAGAAAGAGAGGGATGGAGAGAAGAGAAATTCAATATTTTAACCCTTGGTTAATATGAAAATGAAAGCCGACTGGAATATGCTGCCAGTGAGTCATTTTCTTTAAGACTATGGAAGCTAGTAAGTAAGAAGGGATATCCTGGTTAGTGAAATATATGTATGCAGGTCAGGAAGCAACAGTTAGAACTGGACATGGAACAACAGACTGGTTCCAAATAGGAAAAGGAGTATGTCAAGGCTGTATAGTGTCAGCCTGCTTCTTTAACTTATATGCAGAGTACATCATGAGAAACGCTGGACTGGAAGAAGCACAAGCTGGAATCAAGATTGCTGGGAGAAATATCAATAACCTCAGATATGCAGATGACACCACCCTTATGGCAGAAAGTGAAGACAAACTAAAAAGCTTCTTGATGAAAGTGAAACAGGAGAGTGAAAAAGTTGGCTTAAAGCTCAACATTCAGAAAACAAAGATCATGGCATCCGGTCCCATCACTTCATGGGAAATAGATGAGGAAACAGAGGAAACAGTGTCAGAATTTATTTTGGGGGGTTCCAAAATCACTGCAGATGGTGATTGCAGCCATGAAATCAAAAGACGCTTACTCCTTGGAAGAAAAGTTATGACAAACCTAGACAGCATATTCAAAAGCAGAGACATTACTTTGCCAACTAAGGTCCGTCTAGTCAAGGCTATGGTTTTTCCAGTGGTCATGTATGGATGTGAGAGTTGGACTGTGAAGGAGGCTGAGCGCTGAAGAATTGATGCTTTTGAACTGTGGTGTTGGAGAAGACTCTTGAGAGTCCCTTGGACTGCAAGGAGATCCAACCAGTCCATTCTGAAGAAGATCAGCCCTGGGATTTCTTTGGAAGGAATGATGCTAAAGCTGAAACTCCAGTACTTTGGCCACCTCATGCGAAGAGTTGACTCATTGGAATAGACTCTGATGCTGGGAGGGATTGGGGGCAGGAGGAGAAGGGGATGACAGAGGATGAGATGGCTGGATGACATCACGGACTCGATGGACGTGAGTCTGAGTGAACTCCGGGAGATGGTGATGGACAGGGAGGCCTGGCATGCTGCAATTCATGGGGTCGCGAAGAGTCGGACACGACTGAGCGACTGAACTGAGCTGAACTGAATCTTTTTAAAGGTGTTGAAGATTTTTTGCTAGACAGATTGATGCTGACCAAAACAGACAGACTGATAGACATGTCTTCAGCAATGATGTGTTTACTTGGAATCGGTAGAGAATTACAATTTGGGTGTCTGCAATCATGGTGAGCAAGGTCCAAGTCCCCCAAAACAAAGGAAAAAACTTTTTATGGAGGGGAAAAGAGGGTTGGAAGGGCTACAATAAACAGAGTTCTTGGCTTTTCATGGGCTGAATTGTTGCCGGGAAAGAAGAGGAGTCTGTCTTCATCTTGTTGGGCTCTACTATTGTTGTGGCATGTGAGAGTTCCCCTTTTGGTCTCCTGATTCCATTTAACTGTGATTTCAGTTCATTTATTTTTTTTTACCATGATCATAATGTTTACACTGTTTTCTGGCTTGCAATCTTGATGTTCCTGCAGGCATATAGACCATGAACATATTTAAATATTAGAGTCTAGATACATCAGGGATAATAGAATATAGTAGTTGTGCAACTCTTTATTTTTTAAAATTTTTTGCAAAGAATTTTTCACTGGAATTGAGCTTTTTTTTTTAAGTAGCTGTCTGTCATAAGCATGACTGAGACCTCCAAATGGACTGTGTATAATTGCCCTCTCCCTGGGATCTCAGTCATGTTGTGATCATTTTGTCCCTCGCTTGACCTTTCAGCTTGTATCAAAGTGAAGGAAATTTACCAATGGGAAGATTTCAAAGAGATTTTCTGTTCCTTTCCTTCATTTAACTTCATTGACCTTCTTTCAATCGCAGCTTTTTCAGGAGAGCACGGCCTGTTCTACGAAGCATGATGAAAATCTTCCAAACAATGACACTGCGGAATCATCACCTGTCCCACAGGTATTTTGTTTGGTTGGTTGGTTGTTTTGATTGTCAGAAAACACTTTTTTGAAGCTCATGGGTTCTATGATTTTCTCTCTTGCTCTAGCTGAAGCCAGGATGTTGTATTAGCTAATACAACATATATTTTTTACCTATTGCCTTTGGACCTTTCCATGGCCACTGTGCCTGCCACTAAGCTTTGATCTGATTAGCTGAAGTCCTAGAAGAAAAAGGGCAAGGGAGGTGTCTTACCCTTCCCCAGCAAGCAAGGAACAAAACAAAAGTAAACAGAAAACAAAAAGTACACTTACATTCCTTAGAGGACAAAGAAGATAAATGAAGACTTGAGAAACAGAAGGTAGAAAAACATATGTATCCCCCACAAAACAAACATAACTCAGGAGCTTAATTCTGAACTCTATCTGTAGTTCTATATTTGACCAAATATATTGCATCATAGCAATTATTAAGAGTCATTTACTTCAGTTCAGTTGCTCAGTCATGTCCAACTCTTTGCAACCCTATGAACTGCAGCACGCCAGGCCTCCCTGTCCATCACCAACTCCCGGAGATTACCCAAACTCATGTCCATTGAGTTGGTAATGCCATCCAACCATCTCATCCTCTGTCATCCCCTTCTCCTGCCCTCAATCTTTCCCAGCATCAGGGTCTTTTCATTTTACTTAACACAACATTTTTCAGTTTGGGAGTTAGATTAATCAAGATCAAATAAATTCACTCTTGAATGGTTTGGCCAAAGTTTTCTCAAAAAAGCTTTTGAAAATTTTTTCTATTTGTAAAACATATTTTATGTGCTTTCACAAAGTAACAGTGTTAACATAAATAAGTGTTAACATTTTCTGCCTGGCATTGCTTTTCTGTAAGATGTTTGTTGAGATACTTGAGTTATTGTTTAATTTTTACATTAAACATTTTTGAGTCTAATTATCTTTTCCATATTGTTTGACAGGATGAACCAGTGCCTCCTTGTACTGAATGTGATGAGGAAAAAAAACCAGAAAATCAAATGACTGACACCAAAGGGACAGCAAATAGAGAAAAAAAATTACTGTAAATACCAAGAAACTGTGTTAAAAAATATCCATTTGCTCTTGTATTCATACTCTTTTTAGACCACAAGCTTGATGGAAATACTAAGTTTTTAAAGCATGCAACTTTTTCACAATTTTATGTAACTTTATAAAGTAGTCTACAAATTTTCCAAAAGATTTCAGGCCAATTATGATCCTTAAGCAATAACCTAATTAAAATGGATATCTGCAGTCACAAGTCGTCATTGTCATTAGTAAGTTGCCCAGTATAAATTGGTCTTTTTTATAAATCAAATGCAAAATAACATTTAATATTTCTGGTTAATTTGGGTAGGCAGTACTTCCCTGATCCAATTTTTTTTTTTTTTCCATCAACTGGAGAATAACTAAACGTTGTAGATCCTTAACATCCTTAGAATACAATTTGAAACTACATTTTAGTCCATGCTGGTTAACTGGAATCACTTTCCTTAAGGTTGGAATCTGTACTGATCCGAATGTATCCTTTGTTTGATGGCATTCATTGCTATTCTCATTATTATTTAGAGCCATGTCTAACAATGTCAGGGGTTTAGTTAAGAAAATTCATTAAATACATTTAGTATGATGTAGACAAAATATCAAGAATGAATGTCTAAGTTACTGACACAATTGATTAGATTTTTGGCATTCTATAGACACACCCTTATGGTTGTCTGCTGGAATTACTCCAGGTTACAAATCAAGCTCAGTGTGAATTTAGATATGAAATTGGGTAACAGAATGTGGGATGGGAAGAGGGGTCCAGGATACAAACATGCAAGCAGACAGTATACATCTTAAAATGGAGACTTGAAAGTAAATAGCCTTATAGAACTAATGAACCCCAATTTGTATATTTTGAAAAAAAATTATAATTAATGGCTATGGGAATCTCTGACGTTGGGACTCTACATAGGAACTGTTGGTTCAGGTGCTAAGTTGTGTTTGACCCTGCAAACCTACAGACTGCAGCACACTAGGGTTCCCTGTCCTTCACTATCTCCCGGAATTTGTTCAAAATCATAGAGTACCACTGATCAAATAAATTCACTCTTGAATAGTCTGCTTCCTCTCAAGCAAGAGGAATTGATACTGATCAAACTTATAGACTAAAATTAGTGGGTTAAATGATGTGGTTAGGTTGTCTGCACCAAATATATTCACTTCTGGTGGTTGGACTCATTCTGTACAAAACACATAAAACCATTGTTTTTTTAGAATACATCTGCCAAGCCACAATTAATTTGGAGCACAATATGCTGGCAAGCTACATATATATAAAATGAAATCTGTAATCAATAGATGAACTTACATTGTGGGATGTAATGGCCCAACTTTGATCACAATGACATATTCAAAGAAATGTAGTGATCTGGAGAGATGCCAAACTATCATTAACAGTAAAAGTAATACTATGACATATTAAGATATGTCTAAGTAATACTGTGACATTAAGATATGTCTAAGGTACCTAAGAAAGATAACTAGTTTTATAGATGATTTGTAGAGTCTTGGGGTGAAATGATCAGGACAGAAGAAGTGATCAAGCCTGAAGTTCTTGCCGACTCCTCAGCTCTAAAAATCATTTGATTCGATGAGATGGAATATTGCTAGTTTCCCAAGTCTTATTTCTTGTAATTTTCATACTGTACCGAGAAACTTAACCATCTCTAAAGGTTTATGAAAGGGAAGTAGATAATTTAGTTTAATTTAGGTGTACTTTCCTACTTCTCTCCCCATGGCTCCAACTTCAATCCTAGTTCATGTGGATCCTATGGAAAGTTAATCACTATTGCACTGTGTATGTCTTGAGGAATCTTTGAAATAATAAAGAGTCACTCTGGTATTTTTCTGAAAATTTTAGAGGGTAACATAATGAAAGAGAATCTGGCTTAATATTAATCAACAGCTTCATCTGTAAATTATTTTTTCTATGGTCTGAATTCCTATTCTAGTCCATTAATATAATCAATTTGTTTCTCTTAATTACTGAAATGATCAAGTGGGCTTTAACTGATTATAATGTACACATACTTCTTTAACAAGAGGTAGCATTATTCATCCTACAGAGTTTACTGTGGTATATTCACTGCATTATTTGTTAAAAAAACAAAACTTTTGTGATAGAAAAATTTCATAAACATTTTTAAGAAATATTCTAGAAATTCCTTTTAACAGTTAATCACAGAATTCTTTTTAGTGTGTACTATTACTTGACTTTATGAATGCATTTTATTTATCTCAATCCATTAATTGGTTTAAAATAGCATCAGAGAGGTTTAAAATGCATTACAAATGTGTGGCTTTTGTACATAAGAGAGGTACCATTTCTTATTTTTTAAAGTAACTTCTATATAAATAGATGTTATTTTTGAGGGGCTAACATTTGTAGCCTAGCTATCTGCATATGGGGGAAAAAAATCAACCGAATGTAGACTGTAGATAGTACAGTTCTACTGTGTACTGTAATGGTAAACAGTGAAAAATTACATATGCTTTGCAGAATGTAAATTGGTTCCTATTGAGAAACAAACACATTTTCCAATGGAATAACTTAATATAGGTACTACCACAACTAACTATTATTTCTAGTATTTTCAAAAACTGAGCAATGCTATATACTCATTCTAAGTTGGAAATTAGTTTTGGATTTTGTGTTTCCTTTTATATGCATTAACTGTGTAAACTAGTGCCTAAAATGTGTAAGACCTAAATGAAAGCTGCCTATGTCTATCCTGTGCCAACATTTTCAAGATGAAAAGTGAAAAATTAACTCACCTGGATGTGGTTTTCTGTGTGATCTCAAATCTTTGAATACATTCTGAATGTCCATGACTAATTTTTTTTCATTCTTTAATCCTATATTTAGCATTGAAGTGCTATTTGAGCAGCATTTGTTTCATAAAGTATACTGGTTTAAAAAGCTAAGACTGGGACATTTACTGTTTTAGATGGACAGTGTGGATAGCTGGATTAAAACAGTATTTGTGAACTTTGCTAAAATGGAATCTTTTATTTTTGTAGCTCAGATACTATAATCAGCACTACTTGAAGTAGAGGTTGAACTTACTTGTGACACCAGTGAGTAAGGTTAACTGGTCAGACTGAGAGACTAATGAAAACGGCTACTTAGGGGACATTTTCTTAGTCATGTATACATTCTTAAATTTCCCCAAACTATTTCTTCATCTGGGTTACATTACATAATATTGATAGTCAAGTCGTGAAGAATAAAAGGTAGCGGAAAATGGCCTATTTTTGCTCAATAAAAGTTTGTTTTCAAGACCATTATGTATATATCTACATAAATTAATTGAAAAACACATATTAACTTTTAAAATAGTACTTGCTTATGTGTTTCATGCTCTAAGAAATTTTTTGAAATCTCATCCTGGAAATTTCTTCAATCTCTCTTTGCCTCTGTCCAATAAAACCCTTTTTTAGTGTCCCCCGCCCCCCCCTTTTTTATAGTAGAGTTCCATGTTGGCAGAGATTTTTGTCTATTTGTTTGCAAATGAGTCTCAAGTGCTTAGAACTATTTGCTCCATAAAAGCTGTTCGAATATCTGTTGAATGAATGAATTCAGAACCTGAAGCATCCAGAGAAGAAGGAAATAAGGTAGCATGCTCTAGTAACAGGAAATCATGACAACATTTTTTAGGAAAAGACAATAAATATGTTTTTGTTTATTTTGATTTGGGGCTGTTTTTCCTTTGCCTTTTTATCTGAAAGGTTTTTCTTTGGGCCTATAGATGTGACTGACTTTAAGCAAAGTAGATAGGTGCATGCTTCTGTGCTCAGTCACATCCAACTCTTTGTGACCCTGTAGACTGTAGCCCACCAGGCTCCTCTGTACATGGGATTCTCCCAGCAAGAATACTGGGGCAGGTTGCCATTTCTTTCTCCAGGGGATCTTCCTGACACAGGGGTCTAACCTGTCTCTCCTGTGTCTTCTGCACTGCAGGTAACTTCTTTACTGCTGAACCACATCTAAGGGAAAGCTTGTAGATATGGCACTCCAGGATGAATTTTGGAATACAGCTTAATGTAATAGACATCACTCATATGCCATGTATGTTTCTTTAATTGGAACCCAGCTGGGACATTTACCTGAACTAGCACAAGTCACTTGATTTCTTTTAGTATAAGTTACTAAGCTCTTAGGCCTTAAGTAGTACTAAAGTACTAAAGAATGTTCAAACCACCAGACAATTGCATTCATTTCCCATGCTAGTAAGGTTATGGTCAAAATCCTCCACACTAGGCTTTAGCATTAGGTGAACCAAGAACGTCCAGATATTCAAACTGGGTTTAGAAAAGGTAGAGGAACCAGAGATCAAATTGCCAACACATGCTGAATCATAGAGAAAGCAACAGAATTCGAGAAAAACATTTACCTCTGTTTCATTGACTACACTGAAGCCTGTCACTGTATGGATTGTAACAAACTGTGGAAAACTCTTAAATAGATGGGAATACCAGAAAATTTTACCTGTCTCCTAAGAAACCTGTATGCAGGTCATAAAGCAACAATTAGAATCCTGTATAGAACAACTGACTGGTTCAGGATTGAAAAAGAAGGTATGACAAGGCTGCTTATTGTCACTCTGTTTATTTAACTTATACACAGATTACATCATACAAAATGCTGGGCTGGTTGAGTTACAAGCTGGAATCAAGATTGCTGGGAAAAATATCAACAACCTCAGCTATGCAGATGATACCACTCTAATAGGGGAACCAAAGAGCCTCTTGATCAGGGTGAAGGAGGAGAGTGAAAATATTGGCTTAAAACTCAATATTTAAAAATAAAAATCCAGATATTGGCATTCAGTCCATCACTTCATGGCAAATAGAAGGGGGAAAGATGGGAGCCGTGACAGATTTCCTCTTCTTGGGCTCTAAAATCACTGTGGACTGTGACTGAAGCCATGAAATTAGAAGACGATTGCTTCTTGGCAGGAAAGCTATTAAAAACCTAGACAGTGTGTTAAAAAGCAGACACCACTTTGCCGACAAAGGTCCACGCACTCAAGGCTATGATCTTTCCAGGAGTCACGTACAGATGTGAGACCTGGACAATAAAGAAGGCAGAGCACTGAAGAATTGATGTTTTTGAAGTGTGATGCTGGAAAAGACACTTGAGAGTCCCTTGGAAAGCAAGAAGATCAAACCAGTCAATTTTAAAGAAATAAACTTTGCATACTCTTTGGAAGGTCTGATGCTGAAGCTCCAATACTTTGGCCACATGATGCAAACAGCTGATACACTGGAAAAGACCTTGATACTGGGAAAGACTGAAGGCAGAAGAAGAAGGCAACAGAGGATGAGATGGTTGGATGGCATCATCGATTCATTAGACATAAGCTTGGGCAAACTCTGGAAGATGGTGAGGGGCAGAGAAACCAGGTATGCTGTAGTCCATGGGAGTTCACGAATAGTTAGACATGACCTGGCAACTGAACATTTCTAAAGAAGGATAGCTATTTTTTCATACAATTTATTTACTGGGCTAACATTCTGCATATACTTTTAGTGAAGAAAAGGAGTCAAAATCTAAGGTGTTGTGAAAATCACTGAATAACATGATCTCAACGATTCCCTCTCCATTCATTGAGCTAGTCAGTCAGTCATTCATTCACTACATATTCTTTGAGATTCCAAAATGTGCCTACCATCCACTTATTTTGAGGGCCCAATAGTAAAATAGTAAACAAAAGTAGAAATTATGAATATTAATATTGCACATAATATATACCAGCCATGGTTTTGATTTTTTATCATTAGTATTCTCAAGATTCTGCACTCAGTATGCCAGCAAATTTCAAAGACTCAGCAGTGGCCACAGGACTGGAAAAGGTCAGTTTTCATTCCAATCCCAAAGAAAGGCAATGCCAATGATTGTTCAAACTACTACACAATTGCACTCATCTCACATGCTAGCAAAGTAGTGCTCAAAATTCTCCAAGTGAGGATTCAACAGTACATGAACCAAGAACTTCCAGATGTTCAAGCTGGATTTAGAAAAGGCAGAGGAACCAGAGGTGAAATTGTCAACATCCGCTGGATCATTGAAAAAGCAAGAGAATTTCAGAAAAACATCTACTTTGTTGACTATGCCAAAGCCTTTGTATGGATCACAACAAACTGTAGAAAATTCTTCAAGAGATGGGAATACCAGACCACCTGACCTGCCTCCTGAGAAATCTGTATGCAGGTCAGGAAGCAACAGTTAAAACAGGACATGGAACAACAGACTGGTTCCAAATCGGGAAAGGAGTATGTCAAGGCTGTATATTTTCAACCTATTTAACTTATATGCAGAGTACATCATGGAAAATGCTGGGCTGGATGAAACACAAGCTGGAATTAAGGTTGCTGGGAGAAATATCAATAACATCAGATATGCAGATAACACCACCCTTATGTCAGAAAGAGAAGAGGAACTGAAGAGCCTCTTGATGTAAGTGAAAAAGAGTGAAAAAAAAAAAAACTGTCTTGAAAGTCAGCATTCAAGAACTGAGTTCATGGCATCTGGTCCCATCACTTCAGGGCAAATAGATGTGGAAACAATGGAAACACTGAGAAACTTTATTTTCTTGGGCTCCAGAATCACTGCAGATGGTGACTGCAGCCATGAAATTAAAAGACACTTGCTCCTTGGAAGAAAAGCTAGACAGCATATTAAAAAGCAGAGACATTACTTTGCCGACAAAGGTCTGTCTGACTCAAAGGTATGGTTTTTCTGGTAGTCATGTATGGTTGTGGACCATAAAGAAAGCTGGGTGCTGAAGAATTGATCCTTTTGAACTGTGGTGTTGGAGAAGACTCTTGAGAGTCCCTTGGACTGCAAGAAGATCCAGTCAGTCCATCCTGAAGGAAAGCAGTCCTGAAAATTCATTGGAAGGACTGATGCTGAAGCTCCAATACTCTGGTCACCTAATGAGAGGAACTGACTCATTGGAAAAGACCCTGGTGCTGGGAAATATTGAAGGTAGGAGGAGAAGGGGATGACAGAGGATGAGATGGTTGGATGGCATCACCGACTTGTTGGACACGAATTTGAGCAAGTTTAGGGAAGTGGTAATGGACAGAGAAGCCTGGCGTACTACAGTCCATGGGGATACAAGGAGTCAGACATGACTGAGTGACTGAACTGATTCTCAGGATTATTTAGAACAGATATTATAGTAATCATTATTTCACAGATGAGGAAACTAATATAAAAAAATGTTAACTGAATTGCCCAAGACTACACAGCTAGTAAGAGGTAGGAGGTGGCTGTGGATCTGACTTGAGTTTCTGGAATCCATGTGCTTAACTATTTCACTACACTGTCTCTTGCAAATGCTTTCATGGAGCTTATGTTTTAGAGAAAGAGACAATGTTAATGAAGGAAGGACACAGAAAACTGTATGACTGCTATACAAGGTTCTCCTTACATCTCAAGATGGGGTGGAATGGTGGGTATGAGTGTATCATAGCCGTGTGCACTTTAAGAAAATGATATTAAACTAATTTTAATGAATATATAATATTTTTCATGAATGTCTGAAACTTCAAAATTAAATTTTGTAGGATTCTCAGATATTAGCTTCCCTGGTGGCTCAGACAGTAAAGTGTCTGCCTGCAGTGTGGGAGACTCGGCTTCAATCCCTAGGTTGGGAAGATCCCCTGGAGAAGGAAATGGCAACCCACTCCAGTAGTCTTGCCTGGAAAATTCCGTGGACTGGGGAGCCTGGTAGGCTACAGTCCATGGGGTGGCAAAGAGTCGGACACGACCAAGCGACTTCACTTTAACTTTCACAGATATTAACTAGCAATATTTGAGAGTGAATGCTTGTATTCAAAACAGCTGTGAATTAGTGCTGTTCAAAACAAGAAAGCATCGTATGGAAAAATTAGCATTGTTTTCTGTTAATATACGTGAGTCTATTAGGTACAGATGACAATGAAATGTAGGTTTCTTGCAGAAAAAATAGAAATTTTATTTCACTTATATTCTCTGTCAGAAACACCATACATTCAGAATCATGATGATTGACCAGGATTATCTTGTACCATTACAGCATTTGCATCAGAAATAAAGCAAATGTGCTGTGTATGTGTGTACCCCCTTCCCTCCTCACTCCTAAGTTCCTTATTTCCTTTGAGAACACTGTTTAACTTGACAGCATGTAGACCCAATGGCATCTTGGGAAGGTCATATAATGTAATATATTTTCCCCCCAAAATCAGGGGGGAAAATCACTTTACTTGAGGCTCCTGGAAGAAGCAGGTGACTACTGCACCTGATTACCAAATGGGCATACTTCCTTGGGCAGTGTGTCTACCAAGGGTGAGAAAAAGAGACAGCATCCTGTAGTGAGTCACGTCCTCTTTCTAACTCTGCCTCATCTTTGCCACTTTTTTCATGATGAAGTACCCAGTAAATCAAGAGACAGATACTAAGCAGAAGGTTCTGGCTCAAGGTTAATGGATGCAACAGAATGGAGCAGAGGATGAACATCTTTGCTAGGCTCCTGTTAAAGTGACAGCATATTCAAGGTGACACGGTGGTTTTTCTCCTGCAAATTTCCATTTGACTGCTTCCAGTATCTTTAATCTTGATCCCAAAACTTAAAGATCATTTGGGCTGGAAATCCCCAAACCTCCTCGCCTTTCACTGGAATAACACAGTAAGTATGTAAATCTTAGTGTACACTTGGCAGAGAGTGTACATCTTGAAATGGTCACATTTCCAATAGGAGTAAAACAGGCTGCTAACATTTTGCTTATGAAACCCCCTGAGAATGCCTTCACCAGGTGATTCTATCATAGTGAAAGAGGAGCAGTGCAATGTGGGTAAGAGATAGGGACATTATGGATAAAAGGAACAGGTAATTAAGAGCACATTTTAAATCCATTCATTTACTCTGTGACAAATCCCTCTGAAGTAGATGCATAAATGAGGCATAAATAAAACTGAATGTATTTACTAGATGCATTTCCAGTCATTTGTTACAGGGTGAATATGTAGCTATCAATATTTAATTGCATATTAGCCCAGGTAATGTTTGGAAGGGTTTGAGACAGAGACAAGCTTTCTCTGAATCAGGAGGACAGAAATCAGGGAAGTATGTTCAAAAAAGTAAATTAGTATCGAACTGGTGAAATGAACACTATGATCATTGGAAAAGAAAACGGCTTTTCACATTTTATACTCCTGGTCATAATTAAAGAGATTAAAATGGTGGAAAAATATGAACCCTTGAAGACATATCCTTATTCATCTCATAACAGAGATAGAGACTAATTTTGGGGATCAAGATTTAGGGCAGATTTTTCTCCTCTGCTATGTTAAGCTCACTTTCTGTTTCTCCTTTCATGATCGTCTTATTTGAGGGTTATGCATTTCAAGTTCAGGATACTGGAATTCACTAATAACGTTTAGATATTTCTATCATCATTAACTGAACCCTGGTAGTTGTTCATGTATTTTTCATACACACGTATGTGCACTGTATGCATTTGTGCACACTCCTGTCTGCACTTGCTTACTGTAGCCATCAGTATAGTAGTTTCTCTATATGTTCATGATTTCTGGTACTTGTGAACACTCTAATTTGTGGATGCATGAATTCAGTTTATGAATACTCTCATATGTTTACATTTCTATACATGTAAATACATACCTTGATGAAAGTGTATATAGTTTAATGACCACCCAGTGCAGTCGCAGTGAATACACTGTGCTGCTGATCTAGGTTGTGCAAATGGACACACCAAATTAGCATATCAGTCATTTGACATGGAAAATTATCCCCATCCCTCAAATACAGATGCTTGCTTCATGTACCTTTTTATGTCTTTTCATTTGTCTACAGTTAGGCCTAGAGTAGGGAACTGGAGTTATTCAGTGGATGTTCGAAAAGGAATTTCTTTCGGCATGGTTTCCTATGTATGGAGCCTCTAAAAAATCTACCAACTATCCTTCTAGTGACCAAAGTATTTTTTCTTTGGGGAAAACGAGGTGAGTAATTACAGTCTTAGTTATACTGCCTGCTCTGACTGTACTAAAGCGAGGTGCACTACACTGTTAGAGAAATAAGACGAGAACATAAGCTCAAGGAGAGGGAGGTATTTCAACTACCTCAAATGTTAATCAGAGAATGTTCTTATGACAGGAATTTGGTACAGAAGCTTCCAGGTACAGATTACTTTGAAATCATTACACTTTTAGAAAATCAGTGTCTGTTTATGAGGAAATATTTTGCTTAGGTTTGTCTTGTTCTCACTTTCTTTAAATAAATTAATGAATTCTTCCTTTGTTATCTATGTGTTTAATTTGAAATTTGAGTAAAATTTAATTAAATGTGTGTGCAATTTGCAGAATGAAACACTAATAACTGCCACGGTTAATTGCCTTATACTTAAGATCTAGGGTGCTTTGCACATTCTTTTCCTCAGATAATCTAAAGATAGATTTGTCTGATTAATTCATACTGTGCAGTTTCTAGAAACTCCTACTTCACCAGGTGACCTGACAGGTAACTGTTGTTCTTTTAACATACCATAGATATAAATGTTGCCTGTTCTTCTCTTCAAGATTAATAAACAAGGAAAACCCACTGCTCTCTGAAGGTTGCCCTGTATGCTTTGCTTAGGCCAAGGGTTAGGGCAAGCATGGTGGTGGTGGTATCTTTTATAGGAAATCCTCAGAAGCCTTTCTGAGCTTGGGTCTCAATTTTGTGACTCAAAATATACTACACTTCCAGGTCAAATTTCCAAAAATTACTTCACCATGTGCATATCTATAACCCTTAAAGAGTGCACACAAAACTACACTAGAAGTGTGACAATATGACGATGAGCAAAGACTTGCAGTCAGGCTTTTCGCATTAAATTCTTTGTTCACCTTCTTAACTGTGTTACCTCAGACAATTGGCTAACCTCTGTGTGTTTCAGTACATTCACCAGTAAATTGGAAATAATAAGTTGGCATACCTCATGATAACAATAGCTATTCCCTTTAACTATTAAACGAGGTCATACAAATAGGACAAACAGTAACCCCTTAATAAGCACTGCCTATATCTATCTTAAAGGTATCCATACATACATGAATATATTCACAAATGCCCAAAAGGAAAATTATTATGCATTTGAAATTGGACACATATACAGTATATTTGTGTGTGTGTGTGTGTGTGTGAGAGAGAGAGAGAGAGAGAGAGAGAGAGAGAGAGAGAGAGAGAGAGAGACTTAGCAGGAGGAATGATTTGTCTTGTTTAAAAGAAACTCTTGATTTTGGTTATTGGAAGAAAAAGACTGGATTTTTCAAGATAACACTATCTTGCACTCATATTAATATGAGTCAAAATATTATCATCCTTTTAAGAATCCCTGGATAGTGGCACAAAATGTCTCTCTATTTATTTACACAATAACCTCAAACAATTTTTCTCCTATAAACATCTAATTTCTCTCTTGTTGAGAGTCAAAAAATACTAATTAAAGGATTCTGTTTGTTTCCTAAGAATTTAATAAGAATGTAATTATATCCTTTATCCTTCTTGCATAAGTTATTTTCCAGATTGTTTTTATCTTAATAGGTAATTAATAATTTTGGCGGGGTGGATGAGAAGTTTATTTACCCAATTTGCAACCGTAATGATTTCAGTAAGATGTATGGGAGGCTATAATCCAGTAGATGCTGGACAGTGGTTGTCAAGAATCAGGTGAGTAGTTATATGGATAAAAATATTTACATGCTTCAAGGATATTTTTATAGAAAAAGAAAAATATATGTGCTCCAGATGGTTCTTTGGCTTTGCCAGTTTTAAACTTACACAGGCCCAGCTGTAGGCTTTCTTGGGCCTTTAAAACACCAATAAAACATTAATCAAAACCAAGCCTCATTTCAAATTTTATGGCAGAAAAGATTTTATACACGTTCATTACTTTTTTGAAATTAGATTTTTATTCTCTTTGGGGAACTACAAGCATCAAATTTCCTTTCCAATCCTCCCTCATCCCCACTTCAAAGCTTAAAAGCCTAGTGGACTTCTTTATACCCTCCCTTTTTCCTATTTTGCCTTTATTAAAGGAAAGTATGTGAGCAGACTACTTCCTGATGTGCCCTCAACTTTCTTCTGAGGGAGTAAATGAGATAAGGTCTCTGTGGACCTAAATGCCCCTTGAAAAGTTTGGAATTCTTATAATGAACACACTCATTAAATACAAAGTTTTACACTTTACAATCTTTTCACTACATTGTATCTATGCTGATTTGCAAAGCAGAAATAGAGACACAGATGTAGAGAACAAACATGGTCATCAAGGAGGGCAAAGAGGGGTAGGATAAATTAGGAGATTGAGATGAACACACACACACACACACACAATGTATAAAACAGATGCTTCTATGCATAAAAAAGATAACTAGTAAGAACCTAGTGCATAGCACTGGGAAAAACAGAAGGCACAGTCTGTTCACAGGACATACATTAATCTTAAAAAGGCATTCCAATATACATTGGGGTCAGATACATACTGTTTGATTCCATTTATAATTAGAATAGTCAAATTCATACAGTCAAAGTACATTTATAGATACCAGGGGCCAGGGGTTGGGGAATGGGGGGAGGGAATGAAAGTTGGTATATAATGAGGACAGATTTTCAGTTTAGGAAGGTGAAAATTTGGGGAGATAGATGATGGTGAGAGTTGCACAGTAAAATGAACCCACTTAGTGCCATGGAACTGTACAATTAAATATGGTTAAAATAGCACATTTTCTATGACGTGACTTTTACCTCAATAATAGAAAACAACAATGTTACAACATGACATTCCTCTCTTTAAAGCAATCCAAGAGTTTCTAAGATCACTGAGAATTCTATTTTTAAAAACCATGAACTTCATCATAGTCTACTGGACCCCTAAGTGCTAGGCCTCCTCTTCTTGGTCTTCTTTCTGACCACTGCCCCACAGCTCATTTGAGCCCCTTTACACTGGCCTCTTTGCTGTGCCGTGAACCTGCTGAAACGCTCCTGTCCCGTCTTAGTACCTGCTGGTGCCTCCAGCTTTGATATTTTTCCTATGAATATTTATTCCGCTCACTTGGCTCTATTCTCTTTTTAAATTTCACCACATAAGAAGGATTACCCTTGATTCTCCTGTGTAAAAGGTACCCCTATCCCTACCACTCTGCTGCCATCACCATCTATTCTCTCACCTCGTCTTCTCTGCATAAAATGTCTCAATGAATGACATTATCTTACACATGTGTTTGTGTATTTGTTTTCTTCCTCTCTACTTCTAAAATGTAATCTCCTGGAAAGCAGGGCTTTCTTTGTTTCCTTCATTGTCATATCTCCAAAGTCTGGAACAATTAGGTGTTATGAAGACAAGTTGAATAAATAAATGTAAAATGCACTGTTCTGGATGTCTTTAATCCTTTCCTGTCATCAAAATGAAATAAGACTCATCTGAAAGTTGAAAAAAACAAAAACAAAAAATCTCAGTGCAGAGCATGGCTCTATCTCTTGGAGGAAAACTGGCCTACTAGCTTTGCGTAAATTTCTTAAACCAAGAAAAGGGTGTTTAGGCAGTTAGGTTTTATGGAGCTGCGAGCACTGACACTTATTCTCTTGCATCCAAATTTCCCTAAAATCTCTGATAGAGCTACTTACTAAAATATGAGCACAGATTAAAAATAATAATAACAGACTCTGGACACAGTAGCCATAGGGCCTTCCCTGGTGGTCCAGTGCTTACGGGTCCACCTTGTAATGCAGGAGACACCAGTTTGACCCCTGGTCCGGGGAGATTCCACATGCCAGAGGGTAACCAAGCCCATGTGCCACAACTGTTGAGCCTGTGAGCCACCAACTACTGAGCCCATGCACCGCAACTACTGAGGCCTGCATGCCCTAAAAGCTCACGCTCCAAAACAAACCGTCTCAGTGAGAAGGCCATGCACCTCAGCTAGCGAGTAGTCCCTGCTCACAGCAACTAGAGAAACATCTGAATGCAGCAATGAAGACTCAGTACAGCCAAAAATAACTAAATAAATAATTTTTAAAATAGTATTGTTTTTCCTAAATGATGAAATAATCTGAAACAAGGATAGGTGAGTCTTAGCAAATATATATATATACACACACACATATATACACATATTAGTAAATTAATTTATCAGATTATGATGAATGTGATTGAAAACTTTAGTTGATTTGCCCAAGGTACATGAAACCAGAATCAGAGGGAAAGTCACTGTTGTCATGCTTACCCCACTTTTAAAATGCATCCTTCTTGCAATCTTACATTAGTATTACAAAGCATTCCTCAGCCATATTCTAGAAACATTACAGTAGATGTTTTTTTTCCTGGAGCTGAGGACTCTGTCTTTTTATTTTTATTCAAGATGAACCTATAAAGCTAAAGTTTTTGTAGTATATATGACATGCTACCTATATAATTACTATTCCTTAGGTCCTAGAACTGTCCCAGTTTCATGTTATATGAGATCTACCAAGTTAAACAAACTTCCCTGTTCTAAGGTTTTTCCTTGCAGTACACTTACATGGTCTTCATAGCAGAATATGTGTCCAAACTATCTCCCAAATACTGCAGCTTTCAGCCAGTAATGAAACAATATTGCTAATCTCCCCAGTTCTACTTGTTACACAGAAATAAACAAGCCAGACAAAGTCAAATAATTGGCAAGGCACTGGTTTTGCTAGACCTTCTGACTTGGATATATTAAAACTGAATGTGGTTACTAATGATTATTCTAGCCACTTACCCAACTGACTGCCATGGAGGATGACTATAATGAGATCGCCACAGCAACAGTCCCTTTCAGAAGCTACTGGTTTCAATATTTTTACTAGTAAGCTATCGTAAATTATTTTGAACTGTGGTTTTATTTTCCCCTACAGGAGGATAAGTGGGTTTTGTATTTAGCCACAGAATTTAGGTGCTAGTTCCAAAGAAAAGCAAGGAGAGATGAGAAAGCCTTCCTCACTGATCAAGGCAAAGAAATAGAGGGAAACAATAGAATAGGAAAGACTAGAGATCTCTTCAAGAAAATTAGAGATACCAAAGGAACATTTCATGCAAAGATGGGCTCAATAAAGGACAGAAATGGTACGGACCTGACAGAAGCAGAAGACATTAACAAGAGGTGGCAAAAACACACAGAAGAACTATACAAAAAAGAGCTTCACAACCCAGATAATCACGATGGTGTGATCATTCACCTAGAACCAGACATCCTGGAATGTGAAGTCAAGTGGGTCTTAGGAATCATCACTACGAACAAAGCTAGTGGAGGTGATGAAATTCCAGTTGAGCTGTTTCAAATCCTGAAAGATGATGCTGTGAAAATGCTGCACTCAATATGCCAGCAAATTTGGAAAACTCAGCAGTGGCCACAGGACTGGAAAAGGTCAGTTTTCATTCCAATCCCAAAGAAAGGCAATGCCAAAGAATGCTCAAACTACCGCACAATTGCACTCATCTCACATGCTAGCAAAGTAATGCTCAAAATTCTCCAAATCAGGCTTCAACAGTACATGAACCATGAACTTCCAGATGTTCAAGCTGGTTTTAGAAAAGGCAGAACAACCAGAGATCAAATTGTCACCATCCGTTGGATCATCAAAAAAGCAAGAGAGTTCCAGAAAAACATCTGCTTTATAGAATACGCCAAAGCTTTTGACTGTGCGGATCACAAAAAAACTGTAGAAAATTCTTCAGGAGATGGGAATACCAGACCACCTGATCCGCCTCCTGAGAAATCTGTATGCAGGTCACGAAGCAACAGTTAGAACAGGACATGGAACAATAGACAAGTTCCAAATTGGGAAAGGAGTATGTCAAGGCTGTATATTGTCATCCTGTTTACTTAACTTATATGCAGAGTACATCTTGCAAAATGCCAGGCTGGATGAGGCACAAGCTGGAATTAAGACTGCCAGAAGAAATATCAATAACCTCAGACATGCATATGACACAACCTTTATGGCAGAAAGCAAAGAGGAACTAAACAGACTCTTGATGAAAGTAAAAGAAGAGAGTGAAAAAGTTGGCTTAAAATTCAATATTCCCAAAATTAAGATCATGACATACAGTCCAATCACTTCATGGCAAATAGAAGGGGAAATAATGGAAACAGTGAGAGGCTTTTTTTTTTTTTTTCTGGGGGGGGGGCTCCAAAATCACTGCAGATGGTGAATGCAGCCATGGAATTAAAAGACACCTGCTCCTTGGAAGAAAAACTATGATCAAATTAGACAGCAGATTAAACAGCAGAGACATTACTTTGCCAACAATGGTCTGTCTAGTCAAAGCTACGGTTTTTCCTGTAGTCGTGTATGGATGTGAGAGTTGGACTATAAAGAAAGCTGGGCACCAAAGAACTGAAGCTTTTGAACTGTGGTGTTGGAGAAGACTCTTGAGAGTCCTTTACGCGGTAAGGAGATCCAACCAGTCAATCCTAAAGGAAATCAGTCCTGATTATTCATTGGAAGGACTGATGCTGAAGCTGAAACTCTAATACTTTGGCCACCTGATGCAAAGAACTGACTCACTAGAAAAGACCCTGATGCTGGGAAGGATTGAATGTGGGAGGAGATGGGGGCAACAGAGGATGAGATTGTTGGATCATACCACTGACTTGATGGACATGAATTTGAGTAAGCTCTGGAAGTTGGTGATGGACAGGGAAGCCTGGTGTGTTGCAATCCATGGGGTCGCAAAGAGTCGAACACGACTGAGCGACTGAACTGACTGGCACCCGCAAATATCTTTTAGTGGAGAAATAAAAAATGTAGAAAGCCCTTGGAAAGGCCTCAGTAATTAATAATCTTAGGGGAACAAAAGAAGGCAGGAACAAACAACTGTTAGGAGGCAAGAAAAGTAATACAATCAAAGATATCATATCAGTTGTAAAGACCTCCAGTTCTCTTTCAGTGTTAAAGCTTAGCTCAACCACCAGGTCAACTAGAACCTAAGGGATGATGACACTGGCCTTTTCTGACCCTTGTGACTTTAGTCAACTAAGCCTGGGTCTCTGTCTACCACCCAAGCCCTGTCATGAACATATTGTACCCTTAGCTTAGCTTAAAACTTCCCCAGTTTTGCTATTGGAAGAGTCACTGCTTTTAGAAATGTCTCTGGTGTTCTCTTTACTTTATTTATTACTAAACTAATAAATCCCTCCTTTCCCTGGGGGGAAAAAAAAAACTGTAGGGAGGTTAAGGCGGGAAATGGATTGTAGGAGCCAGAAGTTTGCCTCAGCCCTTGTTAGAGAAGTAGTGTGGAGTAACAAATAGGTCATTAGTGATGATTGTGAAAGGGCTAACAATGTGAATATTTTCAACAAGTTTACAGGTGAGTAGGTCATTATGGAACCTGAATTTGTACCACTTCTTGCATATATTAAAGTGATGGCCTCAGGCCCATCCCTGTCTTCAAAGAAGATGAGAGGAAGTATATCGTCACCCTGCTTATTTAACTTAAATGCTGAGTATTTCATGAGAAACGCTGGGCTGGAAGAAGCACAAGCTGGAATCAAGATTGCTGGGAGAAATATCAATAAACTCAGATATGCGGATGACACCACCCTTATGGCAGAAAGTGAAGCGGAACTAAAAAGCCTCTTGATGAAAGTGAAACAGGAGAGTGAAAAAGTTGGCTTAAAGCTCAACATTCAGAAAACGGAGATTATGGCATCTGGTTCCATCACTTCATTGCAAATAGATGGGGAAACAGTGGAAACAGTGTCAGACTTTATTTTGGGGGGTTCCAAAGTCACTGCAGATGGTGACTGCAGCCATGAAATTAAAAGATGCTTACTCCTTGGAAGGAAAGTTATGACCAACCTAGACAGCATATTCAAAAGCAGAGACATTACTTTGCCAACTAAGGTCCATCTAGTCAAGGCTATGGTTTTTCCAATGGTCATGTATGGATGTGAGAGTTGGACTGTGAAGAAAGCTGAGTGCCGAAAAATTGATGCTTTTGAACTGTGGTGTTGGAGAAGACTCTTGAGAGTCCCTTGGACTGCAAGGAGATCCAACCAAGTCCATTCTGAAGGAGATCAGTCCTGGGTGTTCATTGGAAGGACTGATGCTAAAGCTGAAACTCCAGTACTTTGGCCACCTCCTGTGAAGAGTTGACTCATTGGAAAAGATTCTGACGCTGGGAGGGATTGGGGGCAAGGAGGACAAGGGGACGACAGAGGATGAGATGGCTGGATGGCATCACCGACTCAATGGACCTGAGTCTGAGTGAGCTCTGGGAGTTAGTGATGGACAGGGAGGCCTGGCGTGCTGCAATTCATGGGGTCACAAAGGGTCAGACACGACTGAGTGACTGAACTGAATTGAGCTGGCTTTCAATTCAGCTCTTTTGTCTCCCTCAAGAAGCAGCAAGAATTTTAAAATTTATTTATTTTTTTTAGTGGCCTTTGCATGGAGATCCTCACCTAAATCTTTACTGAAGAGATGAAACTATGAGAATAAAATACAAATTAGAGCATTATTTGCAACTTTTTCATTACTTGAAATCTAAACATCTCCCTATAATCCACAGAGATCTACAAGATCTGGCCCGTGGAGATTTCAGATTTGCCCACATTCCCTATAGCTTTCATTGCCTTCTAGCAAGATGACTGGCAATACCCTTACAACACACTTTGCAAAACCCTATTAGTGCTACTAATCATATGTATAAATGATTTATATGTATGTATATATGCATATGTATATATGAAAATATGTAGAAACATTTATATAAATTCTTATAAGGTATCTATAATTCTTTTAACCACTTCATGTTTTAACCCCATCTTCATCACAACCAGTGAAATAAGTTATATCCTTTTTTTTTCCATTTTATATCTGAGGATAATGAAGCACAAAGTATTTAAGTAAATCATCCAAAATCACATACCTACTAAGTAGCAGAGTTGGATTTGAACCCAGGCCGTTTGACTTCAGGGTTGATATTCTTAACCACTTTGCCACTCTACAAACAGACCACAACTTTCCCTTGCTTTGTACACTTGAATGTCTGGCTATCTCACTTTAAGATTCAGTGTAGGAGTTCTTTGAGTTCTGGTTCCTGTCCCATTAATCCTGTCCTCTACCATAAGACTAGTTACATAATATGCAGGGCCAGATGCCGAATGAAAACGTTGAGTCACTGTTGAAAAGTCACTGATGATTTTATGACAGTGACGTAGAGCATCAAACGAAGTAGAGGGCCCTTCTGAGATGGACCAATCACAGCAAAGTGGTACATCTTTGATACTGGCCCTATTCTCCCATCATCTTCTACTGTATTCATTGTGCTCCTGCTGCTTCTGCCTGTGGCCTCTACATCTGCAGATCTCTTTACTAAAATGTCTCCTTACCTACCGTCTTGAAGACATGTGGAACATCATCAAGTGTCCCAATATAGACATTTGCAGGAAGAAAAGAGAGTGATAAAGGGGAAGAAAAATATTTGAAGAAATAATAGCATAAAATTTGATGAAAAACTGGGCTTCCCTGGTGGCTCAGACGGTGTCTGACTGCAATGTGGGAGACCCAGGTTCGATTCCTGGGTCAGGAAGTTCCCCTGGAGAAGGAAATGGCAATCCACTCCAGCACTCTTGCCTGGAAAATCCCATGGATGGAGGAGCTTGATAGGCTACAGTCCATGGGGTTGCAAAGACTCGGACACAACTGAGCGACTTCACTATTAAACTCCTAAGAAGTTCAATGGACTCTGTTTTGTTTAAATCCAAAGATTTCAGACACAGTATTATATAACCAAACTATGTAAAGCCAAAAATAAAAGGAAACTCTTGAAAAGATCTAGAGAGAAGTGACTCAACATTTTCAAGGGATTTCAGTAGCATTAACAACCTATTTTTCATCAAAACTATGGAAGTCGGAAGGCCATGGATGAAATATTCAATGCACTGAGAGAAAAAGCCTGTTAACCAAGAATTTTATATGCAACAAGGTGGGTATAGTAATGGAAAAATCAAAACATTAACATGTAAGTAAAATTGAGAGATTTGTTGCTAGCAGAACTGCCCTACAAGAAATGCCACAGGAAATCTTTAGACAGAACTGAAAGGGTAGTAGACAATAAATCAAAACTACATGAAGAAATAAAAATCATCAGCAACAAAAATCACATAGTATACAAAAGTCAGCATAAATATATTTTTTATTACTCTATTTTATCCTACCTTATTTAAAAGACAGGTGCACAGAGAAGTAATTAGAAATCTGTGTTGATGCACAAGTAATGAATGAAGATGTAATTTTTATGAGAAACATAGCACAAAGGAAATATTACAGAAGCAGTTTTTTGTATACCAATTGAAATTAAAATGGTATCAATCTAATCTAGATTATAATAAAATAGTCAACTGCAAATCCCCAGGTACTCCACTAAGAAAAGGAACTGAAAAAAATAGTAAAAGGAATGACACCTGGATTAAAAATGGTACACTAGAAAATATTTAACATAAAAGAAGGTACTAATGGAAGGATATATGTTTATACGTGTTAGTAGCTCAGTTATGTACGACTCTTTGCTGGATTGTAGCACACCAGGCTCCTCTATCCAGACAAGCATACTAGAGTGGGTTGCCATTCCCTTCCTCAGGGGATCTTCCAGGCCAAGGCATCAAACCCGGATCTCCTGCATTGCAGGTGGATTCTTTACCATCTGAGCTACCAGCAAAGTCCAATGGAGGGTAGAGAAACAAACCAGAAGGCATGAGACATATGGAAAACAACTAGCAAACTTACAAATAAATCCTACTTTGTAACTAATTACCCTACACATATACGGATTAAACAGTCAAACAGTCCAAAGGCAGAGATTAGAAGACTGAATAAAATAAACAATGATCCAACACTATGCTGTTTGTATTAGAGATGCATTTAACAATTGGTTGAAAGCAAACAGATATTTTTTAAGTTATAAAATGCAGAAGGCAGACATGAGAGATCTGGAATTACTATACTAATATCAGACAAAATCAGTTTACAAACAAAATTTAAAAGTAACTACATATAAAGTAGGATATTTTAGAACGGCATGAAAAGATCAGTCATTTAGGAAAAATACAATAACTGTAAACATACACCCACCTAACCTCAGAACTACATGGGGAAAAATACATGGCACATAAACTGAAAAAAAAAAAAAAAAAAAAGAAGGGAGAGGGTGTTTAAAAAAAAAATCACTGATCAAATCAAAACCAAAATGAGATTTCACTTCACACCTATTAGGATAGCTATTATTAAAAAACAAAAACAAAAACAAAAAAAAACTGGGACTAATAAGTTTTGACAAGGAGGGAAATATTTGAATCTTTCTCAATGTTGGTAGAAGTGTGAAATGGTAAAGCTGCTATTGGAGACAGTTTGATGGCTCCTCGCAAAGTTAAAAATAGAGTTAATATGATTCAGCAGTTTTACTTTTGGCTATGTCTTGAGATATAAAAGTAGAATCTCAAAGGAATATTTGTATACCTATATGTGCAGGGACAATATTAAAGTGGAAGCAACCCAAGTGTTAGCCACAGGGATAAGCATGGTGATATATTGTTGCTGTTTAGTTGTCGAATCATGTCCTACTCTGCGAAGCCATGGACTGCAGCACTCCAGGCCTCCCTGACCCTCACGATCTCCCGAAGTTTGCCCAAGTTCACGTCCACTGCATCAGATATGGGGCACATCAATCATGTGTGATGCCATCCAGCCATCTCATCCTGTGACATCCTCTTCTTCTGCCCTCAGTCTTTCCCAGCATCAGGGACTTTTCCAGTGACGGTGGTATATACATGGAGTGAAATATTCAGTCTCAAAAGGGAAGAAATTCTGATGTGTTCCAACATGGATGAACTTTGCAAATACTATGTTAAGTGTTAAAAGTCAGACAGAACAGATGTTTACCTACCAGAATTGTTGTGTCTCATGACAGTGTTTATTTGAAGAACTGCTAGACTGTTCTCCAAAGTTGCTACCTCATTTTGTTTCCTCCAGAAGTGAACACATCTATTTTTCTGATTTTTGCCTTGTTTTGAATTAATTGTATAAAGATGTTTAGCTTCCATTTGTTTCCACTCTTGGCTTGTTTATTATGCTGTATTTTTAGCAGTTGTACATTTTTTTATGAAATCACAGTTTACTTTCAAATAATATCATACCACTTTGTGTATGTTATGAAATTAATTCCATTTGTTCCTTCCACCCTTTGAGCTGTATTTATTAGACATTTTAATTCTACATGATATAAACCTTCAAAATACATTTATATTAATTTGTCTTTAGCTGAAATGTATTTCAAGGTATTTTTTAAAAGATGAAGAAATTGTATATTTATATTTTTAATGTATTTTACCATCCCTAGTACTCTTCAGTTCTTTCCATATAACAAAGTTTACAACTGTCTCATTTTCTTCAGTCTAAGGTACTTTCTTTAATATGTCCTCAAAGTGCAAGTCTCCTGGAAACACATTTTCTAGGTAGTTTTTGCTCTGCAAGAGATTTTCCTTCCAGCTTAATTTCTGAATGCTGTTTTCATGGATAAAAATTCAACACTGACATATTTTGTTTTCCTGTTAACAAGTTAAAGGCATTTCATTTTCTTTGCCTTTGCATTGTTTCTGAAAATTGAGTAGTAATTCTTACATTTCTGCCTCTGCAAATGATTTGTCTCTTCTCTGGCTGATTTTATGATTTTCCTTTCATGACTGGACTTTCTCATTTTAAACTTGAATTGCCCTGGTAATTTTTCCTTTGTGCTTACCCTGGTTCACTTTTATTAAACAGTTTTGGATTTGTGGATTTACAGTTTCCATGAAAGTTAAAAAACTGTAAGAACATTATTTCTTCAAGTATATTTGCTGCATCTTCCCTCATTTTCTACTGTGACTCTGTACACATGTATTAGCTGTATTATCTCACAGTTTGTATTTTTTTTTCAACTCTCAAACTTCAAAATTATTTTTTGGTCTGCAGGGTCCTATCCATTGGTCCCATCCTATGATAAAGAAGTTTTTTGTTTTTTTCCCAACACTTCTATTTAATTTTTTATGCCTTTTATTTCTCCTCTTTGTATGTTCCTTAGTTTATTTATGTTCTTGAGCATCTTTATACTATGTAGGATAAAGTAGATAGAATAGTTGAACACTATAATTAAGACATGACTATTCTGGAGTTTGAATCACCACTTCAACCGGTGAGAGTTTAACATCTCCCGATCTTGTATGAATTCAAAGAATGGATCATTCCAACAGTTGTTATTTTACTGGCCTTGTCTTTGTCTACAAATGTATAACTTATTATTGAGTTGCAAGGGAGGAAAAATACTTTCCCTCTACCCTTATGAATTCTTGACTGGAGCCCTTTTAACAATGGATAGATTAGCAGAAGAAAAACTAACGAAAGTTTGACTATCGAAAGTTTGTTAACAGAATACCTCATGCACGCATGAGAGATTCCTTGGGGAAAACAATGAGTGACTCTCAGAGTTGGCTTGGACCTCAGACGTAAATACTATCCCTCAGTTAAAGACGGAAAAAAGGAAAGATTTGGGGCAGATCAGTTATAGGAAGGAAGGTAGTCAGAAAAAGCATGGTAAAAGAGCAAAGTTTGCTAGACAGTAAGTCTGTACCTTCTCCACCGGTAAGGCACTTGTCTCCATGGATTAGCCTTTATCATTCTTGGTAGAAAATAGAGGAGGGACACTTTCCTTTCGTGAATTTATATTCTACTTTTACATAAATAGTAGAGGGCAGGGAGCTTTTCTTGTATCTGCTTATTTTCAAAGACCTTCAGAAAAAACAATCCTTAAGCCAAAAGGGAAAGTGTTAGTCACTCAGTCTTCTGAACCACCATCACTTGTTACAGCCTAAACTTAAGGAGATATCCAAGAAGAATTCTGGAACTGTTTCTCCCTGTAGCTTTCTCCTCACAGGTATTTTTCCTGAATAATTCCTGGCTCCCTTGAACTCTGATATATGCTTTCTTTATTTCATTAAGATCGCCATGTTCATCTTAGTTTTCAACAAACTCCCCTTGAAGCATAAAGTGCCTCCATACAGAAAGAGCTATCATAGAGGTAATATTTGCTTCGTTCAAAGATTTCATCAACTGCCTGTTGGCCAATATAAAAATGGACATTTCATATATTTTGTCTAATTATTTTAACTGTTTATGGTGGGAGTAAATGCCCTGTATTTGTTATTTTTTTTATAATTGTTTTTTTAAATGTTGTACATTGGGCATTATTAATTTATATTGTAAAAGACTTTGAAATCTGTGTCTTTCCTCAGAAAAGGGTTGGTTTTGTCATAATGTACAGTTTCTATACTGGGTGATCACTTCTAACTGTGTATTCTTGGTTTTATCATGTTAGGAAACATTTCTGAAAGTCTAGAATGTTACACAAGTCCCTCTATGTTCAAAGGATTTAATTTTCAAATTATGTTTCCCCTTGGATCTTATTAGGATTTTGTTTTATTGTCCAATTCCTTAAAATACATTGCTTTATCTTTTACGTACAGATCTGTAGGTACCTATGATGAGAGGACTACTCCAAAATCAATTGTTCCATCATAAATAGAAGGCATAGAATTTTATAGTGGCTTGTTATACATCATTATTTTAGCAAGAGTCAACTAAATCCAGCACCCTTCCTATACACAATGATACAATGTACTTTACATAGCAGATCACAAATAAAGCTTTGTGGCAAGGACTTTTTGTTATCTTGAAAGTGAAAGTGAAGTCGCTCAGTCATATTCGACTCTTTGTGACCCCATGGACTGTAGCCTACCAAGCTCCTCTGTCCATGGGATTTTCCAGGCAATAGTACT
Organism: Budorcas taxicolor; assembly: GCF_023091745.1. Taxonomy (NCBI): domain Eukaryota; kingdom Metazoa; phylum Chordata; class Mammalia; order Artiodactyla; family Bovidae; genus Budorcas; species Budorcas taxicolor. The sequence goes on along the minus strand of NC_068934.1, from coordinate 20,529,690 downwards.
GGAGCGGATTGCCATTTCCTTCTCCAGAGGATCTTCCCGACCCAGGGACTGAACCCGGGTTTCCCGCATTGTAGACAGATGTTTACCATCTGAGCCACCAGGGAAGTCTTACGATCCCCTATTACATTGTACACTTAAGGAGAGCAGAGATACTGTTTAATTTTCTTCCTTTTATAACTTGGGCAACTAGCACAATTCTGGGTACAATAGATGCTTCAAAATATGTTTCGATATCCATTGACAGAATAGAAGGTTTCAAGCAGTTTAGGCAGACACCAACACTTGGAATTTTACAAATGCATCTCCTGTAATAGCACAGAATGCTTTAAATACAAGAGTAATAAGAAGGTCAAAGCTGAGAGTTAACTTAACTGTTCTTTATAAATAAAAAGATTTTACTTCTCTCAGCCTTAGGGCTTTTTTCATTTTCATATCAAAAGTAGCATACTTAACATTTGCTACCTCTAGCTTTAAACTTCACTTTTATGCCAGTTATTTAAAATATATAAAATGAGATCTGACCAAAGCCATACAGACTAAATACCCACTGAGAAAGTGTGGATGAGGGCACGCTGAAAATGTCTGAAAAGGACAATTATAAACCATCATTATAACTAGAAGTGTTATTATTTTGTGTGATATGGCAGTGCAAGTTTCTGATGCTTAACTGAGCAAATTAGTTCACCTCTCTATGGCTATATCTTATCTACAAAACCAAGCAATTAGATAAGTTGACATACACATTTGCTTGTTTGCTTTCAGTTCCATAATGCTGTCACAGTTAAGACAACCTAATTTATTACTGGAGAGAAGTAGTTTGCCCTCTGGCAAAAATCCTTCTTGCTTATTAGCAAGGATTTTAAGACTCCACTTCTTGCATTTGGCCCTAACACTTTTTCCTTATAAAGCTTAGCCTCCCTTTAGAGCACAAAGCATTTTCTACTTCAATGTTTTTACTAGTATTTTTTATATTAGTTGTATTACACCTTAGGAAACCAACTAATTCAGCTTAAATAAAAATTTCATTGTGTCAATTTTTATGAAAGAATATGAAGATCTTGTAAACAGTCTATTTCTCCAGTGACTCTATCATCTACATCTACCCCAGACCATTAATAGTTATATATCATCAACAAAATATTTGCATTTAGCAAATGTAACACTTAACCAGTATTGCTAAGAAAATAGAATATTTTCCTTATCAAATATTTATGGAAATGACTCCTCTGAAATAACTTACGCATATCTGATGAACATGTTAGTGGTGGGGTCATTGCAATAATGACTCAATGGACATGAGTTTGAGCAAACTCCAGGAGACAGTTAAGGACAGGGAAGCCTGGTGTGCTGCAGTTCACTGGGGTTGCAAAGAGCTGGGCACGGCTGAGGGACTGAACAACAACAACACATTGCAATAGGCAATATTTTGATGGTTTATTAGTCCTTCTTGATTTTCAGTAGCTTTCTTCTAATTCTTTCCTGAGAATAAATAACATTAAACCTGAAAACTCTCTTGAAATCAGAAAGAAGTAATCAGTGTAGGTTAGATGAATTACTTGAGATAAGATTTTTGACATTACCTTGGCCAGAAAGAAATGGAGAAGACAAAATAGACAATTCCACTCTAGCAAAATGTGTGCTAATGATTCTTTTAGAAACACACAGAAGAATAACTTAATATCAAAATACTGCATTATGTGACAAATTCTAACACTTTTTAAAATATAAGTTTGATAATTTTTAAAATTTTGTTAAAAATTAGACATTGTGGTATCTTGGTTTTATCTGTCTTTCTACAAATATATGCACATGTGCATGTTTCTTAATGTTTGAATTCATAGCTTAAATTAATAGCATATACTATAAATCTGCTCGTATATTATTCATCTCATCTCTAAAAACTAGAAAGACTCTCAAATGGCAAATGGCTTTTCTTTTAAAAGTAATTCAAACATACCAAGTTGCAAAAAACACTACAAAAGCACTTGTCTGCCATTCACTTAACTTCCCAAATGTTGCATCTTATGTAACCACTGAAAAAGTAGCAAAACCAGAAAATTGACATTCAGTTCAGTTCAGTCACTCAATTGTGTCTTTCAGTTCAGTTGCTCAATCGTGTCCAACTCTTTGCGACCCCATGAATTGCAGCACCCCAGGACTCCCTGTCCATCACCAACTCCCGGAGTTCACCCAGACTCACGTCCATCAAGTCACTGATGCCATCCAGCCATCTCATCCTCGGTCATCCCCTTCTCCTCCTGCCCCCAATCCCTCCCAGCAACAGAGTCTTTTCCAATGAGTCAACTCTTCGCATGAGGTGGCCAAAGTACTGGAATTTCAGCTTTAGCATCATTCCTTCCAAAGAAATCCCAGGGTTGATCTCCTTCAGAATGGACTGGTTGGATCTCCTTGCAGTCCAAGGGACTCTCAAGAGTCTTCTCCAGCACCACAGTTCAAAAGCATCAATTCTTCGGCGCTCAGCCTTCTTCAGAGTCCAACTCTCACATCCATACATGACCACTGGAAAAACCATAGCCTTGACTAGACAGACCTTAGTGGGCAAAGTAACGTCTCTGCTTTTGAATATACTATCTAGGTTGGTCATAACTTTTCTTCCAAGGAGTAAGCATCTTTTAATTTCATGGCTGCAGTCACCATGATTTTGGGGCCAAAAAAAAAAAAATAAAGTCTGATATTGTTTCCATTGTTTCTCCATCTACTTCCCATGGATTGATGGGACTGTATGTCATGATGTTCATTTTCTGAATGTTGAGCTTTAAGCCAACTTTTTCACTCTCCACTTGCACTTTCATCAAGAGGCTTTTTAGTTCCTCTTCACTTTCTGCCATAAGGGTGGTGTCATCTGCATATCTGACACTAATAGAATGCTAATTCATCTACAGATTTAATCAAATTTGACCTATTTTTGGACTCCTGCCATTTTTTTCCTGGTCCAGGGTCCAATCCCGGGTCCCACGTGTTGAGTACAGTTTTCTGCCTATTTAGTCTCTTCTTATCAAGGAGTTTTTCCATCTTCACTGTCTATCATGACTATGACATTTTTAAAAAATACTAGCTTATTATTTCTTTAGTTATTTCTGTTACATATGGCACTTTGACATAATAATGGGACAATGAGGATATCAACAAATTTTTATAAACTTTGCACAGGTTCTGGGATACCTATATTAGTAACATTTATACACACACATATTCTCTAAGAAGGACTGCCATCTTGTTTATTTGATAATGCTTTCCACATAATTTACTATACCAAATAAACCCAATCAGTGTAAGATCTCACCTTTACAAGATGAGAGACAAATACTTTGAGACATCCCAGGGTCACTCTGGTAAATTTCAGTTTGTTCAAGAACAAAAAGGTTCCATTTAGATTTTGATTTGGGAGAGTCATCAAACATGTCAAAAAAGTTTAAACATTTGATTAAATAGGATCACTGATCATTATAAAATAATATTTAGTCATCTATTTAATCAAAGTGATAATAAAAAATTTTAAAGGCATATACTGAAGGTTAAACAGTTGTGAACAAATGTTAGGTCTCTTAATGTTGAGAATGCCCACTTGTCCTAAGTAATCGGAAACAGATTATTTTGATAAAATGCAGAGTATTTGTTTTCTAGTGAAATGAATTCAAAAGATAAAAGTATTTTACTCTTATTTAGAATATACCATTAAGTCAATAAATCCCTGTAATTTTAACAGAGAAATAAAAGGAAACTGTAATCTTGCATCAGTATATGATTAACAATAAAGCTAATTTTTAAAAATAAATCTTTATAAATAAACCCATCCAATCTTAGCAGCTTGATCATGTAAAATAAGATTCTCTCTTTTCAACTTTTTATATCCATTTACATTTTGCTTTTTACTTCTCCCTTTTTTTTCTGAAACAACCTATAAGTAACCATTAAATGAGGACAAAATTACTTTCACTAGCTTTAATGAAAGGGTAGTTTCTTTTCCTTCATCCTGTGGTTTCTACTGGTTTCATTTACATTTGTCGATAAACATTTTTCATTCTCAGTAGTCTTAAATTTCAGTGAAAACTAGGAAGCATGCAATTGTGAACTACAGAAGGTATTTTCAATAGGCCAAAATGTCTTCAGTTCCTCTGTACTAAAATGTGAAAAGTAGATAAACTTACATTTATATTCAGAAATTAATGTTGCAGTATTTCATCTTATTTAGAAATGATCTAGATATCCAATGAATATTCATTATTTAACTTAATTTGGTAGAGCTTTAAGGTTTCAAGTCATCAAAAAGATTTTTCAGATGAATTTCAATAGACATAAAACACAATTATGGTTGAAAAGCTCATTTATAAACTGTTATCCCACTTATATCTATTTAATTAACTTGTTCTTAAAAATTATGCTTGAATAACCCATGAAAATTTCATAAGACATTAAACAAAGCAAGTTATCATCTTCAGCTGCTTTCCTGTTAACAAATAAGGCAAGCTATCAAAAATATCATAGAAGCAAGGAACCTAAAAGTTAAACATAAAGTTCTTCCTTTTTCTTAACTTCTGCTTTTGGCATGCATTGAGCAATTTATTTTTACTGTGCACTTTGCTTTTAGGTTGGATTTATAGTTTTATAATTTTCCACGTCTCACAGAGGCATCATAAGCTTAGCTTACCTGGGTAGAAAAAATACATATGTCTTCATTACACTTAATGCTAACAAGTTTGGAGACATACCTGTTTTCTTATTACACTGACGATTTTAAAACTACCTTTATTTATCACAGATTATCTCAGACCATGTGAACTTAAAAAAATGGAGGTTGTTTCTTTATTTCCAACTGTCCTAGAAGTACTTAATTTATATAAGTGCTCATTTATTTTTTAGCCAATTAAATGAAACTCCTCTAATGGGTTTTATGATTAATTTGGTGATACCATCTGCAGATAGGATAACACTACACACCTACAACATACACATAAAGAGACATACGAAACATACAGACAGATACAGACATCCTAAGGTTTTCATTTTTTAAATGCAACTATGAGTCAATAAAACACAGGACTCCATGATAAAAAGTCTGCCTGCCCGCACCAGAGACACTGGTTCAATCACTTGTCCAGGAAGATCTCACATGTCTGAACCAAAGCCCGTGTGCCACAATCACTAAGCCTGTGCTCAGGAGCCTGGGAGCTGTGACTACTCAGCCCACGTGCCGCAACTGCTGAAGCCTGAAAGCTCAAGAGCCTGTGCTCCGCAATAAGAGAAGACTCCTCTATGAGAAGCCTGTACACCATAACTAGAGAGGAGCACCTGCTCACCAGAACTAGAGAAAAGCCTGCAGAGCAGGGAAGACCCAGCACAGCCAAATAATAAATGAATAAGATCATTTTTTTAAACAACATAGTAACAGAAACTCACTGATTTAAAAACACTTTACCTTGTTATCTGAATTCTTTTCCTGGTTAATGGGACAACTTAAAATTAACTGCTTAATATCAGGGCTAATGCTTTTTTATCGACAACTGTAGAGCAGGCTTTTTAAGACTCTGCCTCGGGGCTCAGCAGCAAAGAATCAGCCTGTAGTGCACAGGACTTGAAGGAGACACAGTCCCAATCCTTCGGTCAGGAAGACTCCCTGGAGGAGGAAATGGCTACTCATTCCAGAATTCTTGCCTGGAGAATCCTACGGACAGAGGATCCTGGTGGGCTACAGTCCATGAAGTTGCCAAGAGTCAGACATGACTGAGCACAAACATGAGATGGCATCTATAGGGGCCTTGGGCAACCTTCCAGGCGAGTGACCAAGGTGACACCAAGCAGTTGTCTGAATGTCTCTAAAGCTATCTAAGACGATAAAATACCCAATCTATTTCCAATTAGCCTTTTTCTTTTTCATCTTCAGGTAGTTGTGTTCAGAGGTTTCTTAAAAATCCTCAATGAAGTGTATGGGACCTACAGTTAAAAGGAAGCTAAGGGAATGAAGTGGAAAAGAGATGACGTGGCAGGGATAGACCCAGCGATGAAGGAGGTAGGAACTTGAAGGGGGGCATATCAAGGGGTTCAAAGGAACTGAATGGAAGATCTAAGGTGGCAACGGAGAGAAAGAGGAGAAGCAGCAGTAAGAAGGAAGAGATCTCAGGGTATTCAGTTTGGAGAGATCTTCAGTTTCCCAAAGAAGGTGATGAAGGTCAAAATTATCCTGAGTGAAATCACGCCAACAAAAAGAGGTGGCTAGAACTGTCAGAACATATAGTGAGCGACGGTTTGAGAAGGCGGTTTTAGTCAACTCAGAATTTCCCATGGGAAGAACAGAATCAAATAAAGAGAATATATGTGTGTATATATATATACACACACACACATACACATTTATACACATACATACATACACCCATACACACATATACATCCTTTCAAAAATCTTGTAATCAGTATTTAGGACAAGCAGTAAACATTCCTGGCAGTACTGAATTCTTTTTCTAAGGTATATTTATTGAGTGACTCAAAACCAAAGCTAATAACCATTTATTTGACAATTGATGCAAGAGATTTCTCCAAAGAGGGTACAAAAGAAGCAATCCTCCTACGATTCACAATCACATCCAAAGGTAGCATAAGGAAAGACCTAGAAAATCCCCCTTGAGAGCTGGCAATGATGTGTAGTATATTAGACTGTTAATGGGATGCATCCCAAATCTCTGACCATATTCTTGGGGTTCCCAACCTGATGGTTGACCTCATAAACATAAGAACTGACAAACTGCCTGCCCTGAGAGGCAGAAAGACATGCCAAACTTTCAGGCATGCTCAGGCACGCACACACACACACACACAGGCATACGTGGGTACACCACAGACAAGAAAGCAGTAGTTGTCCCTGGAAGGGAAAACATAACCAGTGGGTATCTCAAAGCCACAATCCAAAGAACTATTTTTTTACAATTCTCTTCCTCCTAGTCTAAATTTGAAAGGAAATGACAATATACAATTCTCTTCCTCCTAGTCTAAATTTGAAAGGAAATGACAATAATATAAATGTCGAGCTCTCACTGGGCTCGACAGGCAGAGACCCAGGCAAGTTGATCTTACCTTTCACAGTGTCTGCTAGTTTTCCCAGGATCCCAACTGCAGGCTCCAGAGCAAGTGGGCTGTCTCGGCCATTCTTTCGTGGTCACTAGACACTGTAAGGGAGGAAAAAATATCTTTACCCTTTAAATAGTGAGACCCCTGGAACAAAAGAACAATTAACAAGAGAAAAGCATATAAATCTATTTGATGTAATTCTTATCTAACACCGAAGCCTTCGTGAGCAAATGAAGATCCAAAGACACAGTTAGACCTGAATGCTTTTGTAAGAGTTTTGCTAAGGAATGGAACATTCTGGAAAGATGTGATAGAACAAAGATTATGCACTAAGCATAGTCATCTGGGGCCAACTTTCTTCTTGAGGCTTGGTCATCAGACTCCTCTCTCTATCCCTTCATCTTCAGGGATAAGAATGCTCCTTTCCTTCAGGTACAAGAAGGTAACCTTTCCTGTGAAACTTTTATGACTGCATCAGAAGACTATCAGAAAGCTCTTCCTAGTTTTTATGACCTGCCTCTTGGGAAAATTGAAAAGTCCGCTCTTCACATACCATTTCCTAAATCCCTTTAGCTTCAAATTTCAGTATGCCAAAGAGTCATATTATAACGTGGTGTGTCCTAAACTACATCATAATCAATACCCCTCAACAGGAAATACAACAATAATCTGTACACAAAAGATTCACTGGCAGTTTTTGGTTAGAGTGATGTTCAGTTAGCTTGTTCTTGCTTTTCATTCAATGCTTTGTTCGTTTCTTACTTAAATAAAGTAGTTGTGTGTGCTCAGTCACTCAGTCATGTCTGACTTTTTGTGGCCCCATAGACTGCAGCCCACCAGGCTCCTCTGCCCATGGAATTTTCCAGGCAAGAATACTGGAGTGGGTAGTGTTTCCCTTCTCCAACAGTCACTAGCACCAATTTTAGTTTGCTATCTTAATTATACTTTTGAGGGGCAAAATATAATTAACTAGAAAAGTGCTAATGTCTTCCCACAGTCAATGCCAAAGCTGAAATAAATGTCAAACTCTTGCATGAACTGAGTACAAGCCAAAGAAGACAAAACAAAGACTTGTCTCTGAGAATTAACCCTACAAATGGATCCTTGTTAACTGAGTGATCCATTTGTATTGGAGTGAAGGTAAACATACTAACCCCACAAACACTATTGAAAAGGGTGAAGAGAGAGAGAGAGAGAGTGTGTGTTTTATTGGGAAGATTGTCTGTGCATATATGTGTGTGCATATATGGGGTAGAAGGAAGTCCGCTTTCTTCTACAAAGAAAAATGTATCTATACTGAAAAGACTTCATTAGTTTGAAATCTGTTTGGGACACACTGACTAAGAATAACGGAACTATTAACCGCTCCTGTGAGAACTTGGGACAACTAGTTTAAGCATAATTTGAACCCTCCAAACTCTTGTTACAAGTCAAACATTACACAAAATCTGTCTTTTGGAGAAATGTATTCCAATTCAGCATTTCAAATACAGAAATGTAGACTGTTCAAGGATTGAACAATGATTGATTGCTCTTTCTTCCATAAAGTCACTAATGGTTATATTGGTCTACAGAGCTGCTTAGATAAAATAATTATTAAAAAAACCCTGTATGTTATATTGCAATTTACAAGATATATATATGCATGATATATATATATAGTATATATATACATATATATAGTAATCATTTTTGCTTGTCACAGAGCTCCTAAAGCTCTTGGAATTTCCCAGGTGCTATTCTTAGTCACTCAGTTGTGTCTGACTCTTTGCAACCCCACAGACTGTAGCCCACCAGGCTCCTCTGTCCAGGGGGGAGTCTCCAGGCAAGAATACTAGAGTGGGTTGCCATGCCCTCCTCCAGGGGATCTTCCCAACCCAGGTATCAAACCCATGTATTTCCTAAGTAGTGAGAGCATTAAAGGTATCTTTTATTGTGGTATCACAATTGTGGCTGGTGGCCCAGACAGTAAAGAATCCACCTATAATGTGGGAGACCTGGGTTCAATTCCTGGGTTGGGAAGATCCCCTGGAGAAGGGAACGCCTACCCAGATCCCTGGAAATTTGGGGAGAGTGACATGCACGGAGAGGGTGTGGAAGCTCTGAGCCCCTTCCCTGTGAAGGAAAGTCAATTGTCATCCCAAAATATTTCCCTTTAGCGTGAGAATTATTTTGAGGTAAAAGCAAGAAAACCCTGCAAACTCAAGAAAAATTTTACCTGTTTCTTGTATGTGTGCTGTTCTCAGTCATGTCTGACTCTTTGCAACCCCAGAGGCCCACCAGGCTCCTCTGTCCGTGGGATTTTCCTGGCAAGAATATTGGAGTGGGTTGCCATTTCCTACTCGAGGGGATCTTCCCGACCATGGACTGAACCTGCCTCTCTTGCATCTTCTGCATTGGCAGGTAACTTCTTTGCCAGCTGTGCTACTCTTTCTTAATTGCCTAAAATAATTTAGGTAGGTGTCTTGGCCCCAGAAGAGAGCAATTACCAGAGGTTTTTATTTTTTTTTATTTTTAATGTGAATGACTTATTTGTATGTTAGAGCAGACATCTAATTACCAACCATCTGCCCTACTTATTATCCCATGAATTACCCTCTTCCCCTGTGAAGCCCCAGGCCCCTATCTCATTCACGCTCAGGATGGCAGATAAGGCTCAATTGTTTGACTAGTCCTTGAATCTCCTTGTCTTCGCAGCACTCCCTTGTGTGCATAATTAAATTCGTTTTTCTCTTGTTAATCCATCTTATGTTGATTTGGTTATTTGGTCAGCCAAAGAACCTAGAGGCACAGGAATTCCTCCCCAACATGCCATGCCTTGCCCCATGCATCTCTTCCATCTAGTTTTCCCTAAGTTGTATCCTTTCATAATAAATGGATAAATCTAGTAAGGCAAAACATCCTCTGAGTTCTATGAGCTGCTCGAGCAAACTAATCAAAACCAAGGAGGTGACTACTGATTATCCTATCTGTAGTTGGTCAGTCAGAAGCCCAGGTGACAGCTTGAACTTGTAACTAGATTCTGAGGTGTGGAAAGCAGGCAGCTTTGTAGGACTGAGCCCTTAACCTGAAGGGCCTGATTCTATCACCAAGTAGATAATGTCAGAATTGAACTGAATCGTAGGACACTCCACTTACGTCAGAAAATTGCTTGTAGACTGGTGAATACAAGTTGGAAATTGAGTGACCAGAACCTTTACTGTAGAATTCTCTGTATTTGGATTTTCCAGATTGGTACATAGAAATGATCTGTTCTTAAAAACAACATACAAACAAACAAAAATCTCTTTGTAGTAACAAAGATGATATATGGAAATCTTAGAGACGTTTCGCAAGTGAATTTGCAATTGCACAATTAGCAGAAAGCATTATAAGATAGTCCTTAGCATATGAGATTCCATTTATATATTCTCTTATCTTTTTTGCTAACTTCTATAATGTGTTCTAATTTCATCACCATTTTCATGCAAGTGGAAAATAATTATGAATAAGCCCTCCAGTGTACAAATCAGTCACAGGTTCTTGATTCTTGAAATGACAACTGAAATGAGATAAGACTAGGCACTTAATGGTATTTTCTTTCAAATGTATCTAATTCAATCCCCCAATTAATATAACGCTGCATTTTTATTTCCTTAGAGTTTAAATGTACAATCTATGACTAGCATGGAGGCAGTATAATACAGAGAAAAGAATATTGAATTTGGAGTCAGAAATGGATTTAAGCACTATCTCTGACCCTTAATTCCTTTGGATAAGTTACTTAACCTCCCTGGGTGTTAAGAGTCTTCTTGCATAAAATGACAATACTACATGTGCACAGGGTTATTGCAGCAACTAATGACAGCGCACCTGAAAGCATGTTATAAAAAAATTTAACGCTGTGGCACAGTTTAAATAGGTCTTCATTTTTCCAATATATGCTCTTTACGAAAGCAATAACAGAGATACTTTCTAAGGATCTTGTGCTCGGTGGATGAGAAAGAATTAGCAGGCCTGCCACTGAATGCCTTCGTCTGGGGGAATATCAAAAAAGAAAACATAACCTGGTCAATAGCTCTTAAATATGCAAATGGTAGATTTCTTGGTAAAGACACAAATACTATGTAGTACCAGAAGGGTCCATATCCACAGAATATTTTTAGTGAGCTATATCTGGTTCATCTTGGACTGTTTATAGATAAAAAATTTAAAAAATGAAAAAAGACATACTGAAATCTAGGAAATGCATGCTACTTAAATATCAGAGTAAGGTGGCATATTTCATTCTTTCATAACCCCAAGGTTTTAACCGTTTTGAGTGGCATACACACACACACACACACACACGCATGGCGTCTTCTTTTGTTAAAAAAACATAAGAGAACTTAATTTGTCAAGAAATAAAGCATGAACAGTGTCAATATCCCATTCTTCTCTGCTTCACCTGTGCCTCTTCATTAGTGGTATTTATGAAATTAGAGTAAACATTGCTCTAAGGTCTTTAAATCTTGTAAGTCTGCATTAGCAATTTAATTATTTGTCTATCTCTCACAGGTTTAAAAATTTGTTTTGACATGATCATTATCCACTCATTTGCTCAAGCTAGAAACCTGGGAATTGTCCTCAATATTACCAATATTATTTTTTTCTACATTCTCACCACACTGTCTAATCAATGATCATGTCCTAGCAATGTTAATTCTGTCTTAAACAAAATTATACATCTCTGCTATTGCCCAAAGGCTAAGATATCCTCATCTCATTTATAGGTGAAGGGATAGGTGCAAGATGGTAGTTCAGTTGGTAAAGAATCCACCTGCAATTCAGGAGACCTTGGTTCGATTCCTGGATAAGGAAGATCTGCTGCAGAAGGGATAGGCTACCCACTCCTCTTCTTGGGCTTCCCTGGTAGCTCAGCTGGTGAAGAATCTGCCTGCAATGTAAGAGACCTGGGTTCAATCCCTACGTAGGGAAGATCCCCTGGAGAAGGGAATGTCTGGCCTGGAGAATTCCATGGACTATGTAGTCCATGGGGGTCACAAAGAGTCTGACACTACTGAGCAACGTTCATTTGTCTCACTACCCCTGGTGCCTTCTCCTTCTATCCAGTTTCACCACTCTGCTCAAATCCTCTCTCTTTCCAACTGTTTCCTGCTAAAGACCAACAGCTTTATCATCTCTTCTGCTTCAGCCCTCCCTAACTTCATTCTCTGTGATCCAGTTTCCCCAATTTCAATATTGCTCCTCAAGCTTCTCAAGATGTTCTCAACCCAAGACTTGAACATGGGCTTTCTCTGTCCAGAACATTTTTCCTGACAAAAATATCATTTGTCTTTCTTTAAATTTGGCTTTCTCCTGTAAGATTCTTCTGAACTAGAAATTCTGTTGCATAATCTGACTTGATGGAAAGCTACAAGTAACTGGATGGTGACTTGTGCAACATCTAATTTTTTTCTCACTTTCTTTTGTTCTGCAAGCTTCTGTTCGTTGTTATAACACAAGGGCTCAACACAGAAATTAACAAAGGGACAGGCTCAGAAAGGTTCACTGAAGAATGTAACAGCTCAATTCCAGGTGATGAAAGAACAATAGCTACTATATCTTTCTAGATATTAAAGATATCATTATCCCCTGTTCTTTTCTTGTAGATTGCAGTTTTGATTTTTAAAGTGCTACAGTACAATTCTATTTTCATGATGAATTAATGAATGTAGTGTTCTTACAAGGTGAACGTCAAGGCTCAAATAAAGAGGCATGTCCTCTGGGTGTTCAGTAAAGGAATTTTAACTCCTCTTAGGAGTTAAACAGGAAATACAAAAGTTGCAGATGGATGTAGGGCATCCTATACCATAATTTCACAAGTTGCTAAGGGTGACCTTGTCGTGTAAATCAAGTATAGTCTAAATAATATTCTGATTAGAGTCCATTGATCTTCAATTCAGAATTGCATTTTAAAATTTTTACTTCCTGCTCTGCACAGTTTTTGAGTCTGTGCACGTGTGCTCAGTTATGTCTGATACTTTGCAACCCCATGGAGTGTAGCCCTCCAGGCTTCTCTGTCTATGGAATTTTCCAGGAAAGAATACTGGAGTGGGTTGCCATTTCCTACTTCAGGGCATCTTTCAAACCTAGGGATCTAAACCACATATCTTGAATCTCCTGTATCGGCAAGAGGATTATTTACCACTGTGCCACCTGAGAAGCCCTCTTTGAATCTGTAGTTTGATGCTAATATTTCAGGCCATATTTATTCAAAGATAAAAGGAAGGTATCTGAAGAAAATGACTATATGAATGCAATCAGTTTTTAGCAGAAGAAATAAAAATCTGCTTATTCTCAAAGATGCTCCCGGATTTTAACAAACTTCAAGGTATGGCATGATGACGATTTAGTAGCTAAGTCATGTCCGACTTTTGCGACTCCATGGACTGTAGCCCACAGGGCTTCTCTGTCCATGGAATTCTCCAGGCAAGAACACTGGAGTGGGTTGCCATTTCCTTCTCCAGGGGATCTTCCCAACCCAGGAATCAAACCTGGGTCTCCTACACTGCAGGCAGATTCTTTTCAGAATGAGCTATGAGGAAAGCCCGAGGTATGGCATAAACATGCGTAAACAAGACAAAGGAGCTATTTCAATTGGATTTAACATCCATTTCATTGCCTGGGAAGATTGATGGATTTTGAGTTTGACCTGTGACTTATGTCACTTATGGAAAGATTTCGATAGGTTGATTACCATGTTGAGTTTGCTTAAGTCATCCAGAAAATTTTTGGTTTTATAAATTGATATACTCATATTAATTAAGGGCTTTCCTAGTAACTCAGTGGTAAAGAACCTGCCTGCCAATGCAGGAGACAGGTTGAATCCCTGGGTTGGGAAGATACCTAGAGAAGGAAATGGCAACCCACTCCAGTATTCTTGCCTGGGACATACCATAGACAGAGGAGCCTTTCAGGCTACCATCCATGGGGTCACAAAAGACACAACTTAGTGACTAAACAACATCAATGACTCATATTAATTACTCATAACCTTTTTCCTTTTGTTGTAGGAAAGTAAATATATAATAAATATTAAATATTTAATATTACTATTAAATTTATTTATTATTTATTATTATTAATTATTATTATTAAATTTATTATTATATTAAATATATAATATTTGAAAGCTTTAATGTGTTATAGAAACTATTATAATAGGATTGCACTTATGCTAAATACCTTCAGACACAAATAAGCAGTAAGTAACATATTAGGTGAAAACACATTTGCTAATCACTACATCAATATCCAAATATTATTAGATGGTAATGTCATCTTAAATGTTAAATCACCGAAACATTTTATAACATTGGTTTTGAAAATTCCTTTTTAATTATAACCAATACTTCATCTTTCTAAGCAAAACACATTGATAAGTACTTTTTTTTTTTTTTGATTACTTGACATGGGCCCTCATGAACTTCTATATATTCCGCTGTGATAATGTTTATAGGAATCACTGGGTTGCCAAATGAATGGGTCCAGAATTTGCCACAATGGCATAAAAAATATTTTGAGCTGAAGACATCTGATTATCAACAAATGCAGGAAGAACCTTTCTCTAAAGTTCCCTTATTACCTAAAAACAGATCCTCTCCAAAAAAGAATTCAGTTGTCCTAAATTCCCTCCCGTAGAGTTTTGTTCCCCAGAGAAGACTGCCTCTTTCCACAGGAGAGGAAAGAAGAAGGCATCATGCCCAGACAGATATGGACATAAATATATCATAGCTCTCATCTATTTTCCTGAGGACTCATTTATCTTTCCTAAATGTAACTTACTCTCCTTTAAGTAGCCTTTCTTCCCCCTTTCTTTCTATTAAGATGTTATATTTGCTCTCAAATCTCACTGATATTTTGGGTAGTCATTTCTTTCTGTGACGCTCCTGGATATTTAAAATGAAAAATTAATAGATGTGCATGTCTCTCCTCCTGTTAATTTATCTGTTATCAGTTTAATTCACATGCCCTCAGAAACTAAACCTAGGAGGATCAGGGAAAAGTTTTTCCTCCCCCACACCAGTACTATTGGCCATTCTCTACATGGCCCAAACTGCTTGACTTTTAAGACCTTATTCTGCTGATTCCCTAACTACTTCTTTTCTCTTCCTTTCCTCCTTCCTTCACTTTCTCCCTCCCTCCTTTCCTTTCTTCCTTCCTTTTTTCTATTTCTCGGCTCTTTGTCACTGTCACTGCTCTATGTATGTCTCTTTATATTTCTCCCACATTAGGTCTGTTCAATTGTTTGGGGTTTTTTTGTTGTTGTTGTTACTTGTAGGATCTCAGTTCCCAGACCAAGGATTGAACCCCAGCCATGGATGGCAATGAAGGACCACATTCTAACCACGAGACCACCAGGGAACTCCCAAGGTTCTGTTTGTCTGCCACAGTCAGTTTTCACTTCTTGCCGTCAACAGTATAACTGCCTGCACTTTAATCTTCCCTGGACTGAGAAAAAACAATTGGCCCTATATTTTAGACTTATTTCTACAAAAAGGCTAAAAAGGTTTTACCTGAAGTATCTTAATAAATTCTTCTGTAAGTAAAGGGCATGGATTTTAGTGTAGAGCCCTCATAACTCTTCAGAGGACACTTTTTTTTTTCCTTCTGGATTTGACATCTGTTTCAGGTAATTTATGTGGGTACAAATGTTTTCTAGATAAGGGAGGTAATGTAAATTAAAGATATATGTGCATTTTTAGATAATTTTGTCATTTTATGTAATTACATACACATACATATACACATAATTATAAATATTATGTGTGTGTGTGCATCTATATCAATGAGTTTGTAGTGAATTGCACACTTAATTCATCTGTTTCTTTTGGTACTGCTATTTTGAAACTAATCATATGTTTGAATCTAATTCTTCAGTAATAATTCATAGCTCATGATAATTCTGTTTTAGAGTTATAAGAACTTTTGTATCAATTTAGTCATAATAATAAAATTGACTATCAACAGAACAAACACTGACATACTTAATTTCATGCTCAAACTAAATTATTTCATTGACAATATGTAGCTCAACTTATATAAAGTACTTTTCAGTTAGAATGTATTTTTTCAATTTAGTAGTTTCCAAGCATGGCACTAGCTAGTAAGGAACCAAGATTAATTGATAAAGTCTCTGAAGTTCAGGTGTTAATTGGGGATTACGAGTGAGGAAATACACAAAGAGGAATTAACTTTCAAGCATTTATGATAGATCAAATAGGAAAACTGCATTGTTAACCACTTAGTCAAACACGTACAAGTACCAATGGAGTGTACGTATAAAGGACTCATGAGAAATGCATGGAATATTTTTGGAACTGTGAATAATCCTATAAAATTCACAATTATCTCTCCCCATGTCTCTTTGTCCCCACCCCCCATTTCTCTTTTTTTGTGAGTAAATATATGGAGGCAGATTGTCTTCGCTTATTTGCATATTTGGTTTTATTTTGAGGAATAGCTGTTATTATTATTGCTATTATGTCTATATAAATATTATAGTTCATATAAAGTACATTATGAATAAAAATGACCATAATTATGTAAAAACATGAAAAAGGGAGTATTCACGGGGATCAGATAGCTTATTCACCACTGAAAATATTCCAACATGTGAAAAAGTTTGTTTTTTGTTTTTTTTTTGTTTTATATATTTATTTATATATTTAATGTATTTAAATATTTGTTAGCCCTCTATATTTTTTACTACAGCTTTTATTTCAGAGAGTTATCATCTGGTGTATACTTTGAGTATTTAGTTTAAAAAAAAAATCACGCCACATGCATCCCAGATATTCCAATCAAATCCTGCCTACATCACTAACAAGCTATGAGACACCAGGCAATTCTTTCAGCCTTACAGATTTCAGTGTCCTCATTTGTGTAAAAAGAGGCTTTGAGTCTACTATCTTTCGGCCAAAGCGGCTGTTACATGTTTCTTTGCAGTCCACATTGATGCTGAAGTAAACAGTTCATCATCACCAGTCCCTGTACTTTAAAACAGTGGAGTTTAGAAAGACATGTGACATCTTTGTGTATTTTCCTTTATGTCTGTATTAGCATCTTCTTCGACTGTAGATAAAAACAAGAGTTTATGTTGAGACAGCTTGTTACACTTGTTTATATAGTGCTATCCATTCAAACAGTTTTGAAAAATAGAAAAAACAAATATGATCATTTATTGAGATCACTGAATTTACCATACATCTGATCTAGCTTTTAATTAAACAAGGTAGATACCTATTTCATCTTTCAAATGAGAAAGCAGTTTTACAAGAGTCATTAGATTTATGTCATGTGTATTTTAACAAAATAAAAAATATTTTTAAAAGAATTGTTAGATATCTGTGATATCAAACGATTTAACATAAATATGCCCTTAACCCAGATCAGTGTGGAGGGCAAGTCTATACTGGTACCTTAATTGTTCAGTCACTAAGTCATGTCTTGGACTATAAGGCGATCCAACCAGTCAATTCAGGAAATCAGTCCTGAATTCCCTGGAAGGACTGATGCTGAAGCTGAAACTCCAATACTTTAGCCACCTGATGAGAAGAACCGACTCATTTGAAAAGACCCTGATGCTGGGAAAGACTGAAGGCAGGAGGAGAAGGGGATGACAGAGGATGAGATGGTTGAATGGCATCACCGACTCAATGGACATGAGCTTGAGTAAGCTCTGGGAGTTGGTGATGCACAAGGAAACCTGGCGTGCTGCAGTCCATGGGATCATAAAGAGTCGGACATGACTGAGCGACTGAACTGAACTGAAGTCATGTCTGACTCTTTGCGAACCCATGGGCTGTAGCACACCAGGCTTCACTGTCCTTCAGTATTTCCTAGAGTTTGCTCAGACTTGTTGATTGAGTTGGTGATGCCATCCAACTATCTCATTCTCTGTAATCCCCTTTTCCTCTTGCTTCAACCTTTCCCAGCATCAGAGTCTCTTCTAATTAGTTAGCTCTTTGCACCCGGTGGCCAAAGTACTGGAGCTTCAGCTTTAGCATCAGTCCTTCCGATGGACATTCAGGATTGATTTCCTTGAAGACTGACTGATTTGATCTTCTTGCTGTCCAAGGGACTCTCAAGAGTTTTCTCCAGCACCATAATTCAAAAGCATCAATTCTTCAGCTCAGCCTTGTTTCTGGTCTAACTCTCACATCCGTACATGATTACTAGAAAAACCATAGCTTTGACTACACAGGCCTTTGTTTGCAAAGTAATGTCTCTGCCTTTTAATATGCTGTCTAGGTTTGCCATAGCTTTCCTTCCAAGGACCAAGAATTTTTTAATTTCATGGCTTCAGTCACCATCCGCAGTGATTATGGAGCCCAAGATAATTAAAATCTGTCACTGCTTCCACTTTTTCCCCTTCTATTTGCCATGAGTTGATAGGGCTGAATGCCATGATCTTAGTTTTTTGAATGTTGAGTTTTAAGCCAGCTTTTTCATTCTCCTCTTTCACCCTTATTAAGAGGCTCTCTAGTTCTTTTTCAATTTACATCATTAGAGTGGTGCCATCTGCATATCTGAGGTATCATAATATTTCTCTATCAAGAGACAGGGTCAATCACATAGCCTTAAATTCTTCTCTTCACCTGATTTGGGGAAGAACTTCCATTCCATCTGTCTCTCCCTTCTGCCTCTAAGTTCTCTATTTTTCATCATTTATTACTCATTCACCTTACAGGAATCTTTTGTCAGCCTTGTATTATCTAATAGAAAAGGCAAAAGTATTATTGATCTTAACCACTGAAATCATAGTTAAACATGAAATAGCAGAGTGATTAAGCACACACACTATGAAGGTGGAATTTTTGCATTTGCTTCCAGACTCCATACCTTTATTAGATTTGCAATCTTTGCAAGTTAGACGGATTCTCTGTGCCTTCATTTCCTTACTGGTGGAGTGAGAATAATGAAAACTGCATCTAAGTTAAAGGATTGATGGTTGGATGAAATGAGCTAATTTTATGAGGAGAAAGTATTGAATGCAGAACATTAGATAGTAGTCCTAAACATTCTCTTTACTCCAAAGGAAGTCTATACTTTTGAAGTCTTTAAACTACATAACTTAATCTGAGCTTCTTGTACTCAACTTAGAAACAATTTATGTATTTGGGAGATTTATGTGACTACAAAATTCCGATCCCCAATTTTCTTGTCCTCATACTTCCATGATGCCATAACAATACTCCAATCTCTGCTCTCAACATTTTTAATGCCGAATTATAATCAAACCTATACCTTCACTGAATCACTTTACAGCATATGTCTGATGTTTTTGATGCCTGGGCTGTACTCCAGAATCTTAGTAACCCAGCCTTGATTACTCTGAAAATGCCTGAGCCCTCTCCTCTATCTAAGACAACATTAACATATTGGCTACATTGATGATAACTAGAGCTGGGAACTCTGAAAAACTGGGGCCTGAAAGCTTATATTTGGGTGAGAAGTGGATGGTATGGTCCAGGATATAAGTTACTTCTCAGTACATACAGCTTGATCTTTCATTCAAAATGTGGGGGATGGAGGTACAACCTGCTGGGTTAATGGAAAATGCATCCTCAAGGTGGTGTACACTGCTTATCTTTATTTATTGATTTTTCTGTCTTGATCCAAATCTTACATTTTGATCAAAATGAATTATCATATTTTCACATAATGAATAGAATAACAGCTTGTGCTTTTACAGATAAGATTGTATATCTTGAGCTACAATTGGTAATATTCTGTTTTTCAAGCTCTGTTATACTTGGACATGTACGTTACATGTGTGTAGGCATATGTGTGCTTTCTACAGAATAAGATTTGATTTGTATTGCACTCATCTTTACTAAATAATATAGACTTAGAAAATTTGAGAAGTTGGTGGGACAGATAGATGGTTCAAAAAGGGACAACTGCTTTTTTATGTATTTTGCTGAAAATACAACAATATAAATACACTGACTACTTTGAAACACTAGTTCTGTGTAAAGGAAAATGCATGCATCTATATATTCGTGTTTTAATTATCTGTTTCCTTTTGAATGCAAAGTGGGTGCCTTTTGCTTCCTTTGTGATTCTCTCACAAGCTTTGTGGAAGTAATGTACATAGTTAGCACTCATCTGTGATTAATAATTTAGGTTAGGCAAGCAATACCTACAGCTGAAAATAGGGAAGAAATATAGGCACTGTAGATACCAATTACAAAAGAAGATATAGCAGTCATAGAAATGAATCAAGTTGCTAATGCATTTAGGATCTGCTTGAGCCTCATAAGAACTATAGCACTCCCACTAGATGGAGGGTTGCTGGGCATGCCTCACATTGCACCCTAGGCAATTTGGTTACCTGGGTGAGGAAGTCACATTATAACTTAATAGACCAAGGAAAGCTTTCCACCTTTTCTAAGACCATATGAATCAGAAACTGCTTTTTCATAGAATAGTTATATATAGAGAATGGAAAAGCATTGCTCCAAAATCCTAACGCTCTGTGCTAGGATCACCACATAGGGACATATAAGAGGCTCTGGTCAGCATTCCTATTCCATATACAGACTTCAAAAATCACCATCTCCAGAGTCTATGATGGCCCATGTAAGCAGAATAGCTTGTCCATTAGCCAAGACCCATTACCAAGACTCTTCCTTCTTTGAGTCCCACTTAGAAGTGTCAGCTTTTTGGGTTTCTTGGGAAATGGGCTAGAATGCCATGTCCAACATGAATGTATAGTCCTCCAAAATTCAAAGAGGCTTACTAAGTATTGTGCTGCCTTTTACCTTAGAAGAGATATATCTATGATATATTAATAAACATACAATTGTATAACTAAACTATATATATATATATATGCACATATTTAGAAACATTATGAATGTGAAAGGCAATTGACTCTCTCTATATTTATTTCTTACTGTTAAGTACATGTCTTCTAAAGGTATTTGACTTCCCTGGTGGCTCAGATGGTAAAGCGTCTGCCTGCAATAAGGGAGACCCAGGTTCGATCCCTGGGTTGGGAAGATCTCCTGGAGAAGGAAATGGCAACCCACTCCAGTATTCCTACTTGGAGAATCCCAGGGACGGAGGAGCCTGGTAGGCTACAGTCCATGGTGTTGCAAAGAGTTGGACACGGCTGAGGCACTTCACTTCACTTCACTTCAAAGTTATTTAAGTTTGTTGTTACTTCTGACTCATCAACTATAGTCTGCATGACATCTTCAATATAATGAATACACATGTCATATGGAATTGAGAAGGGATCAATGTCCCCGTGGTTTATTTTATGATACAATTGACACAGCTCTGGGTAAGAGAATGAAGCTTTGATATTGGCTCTGCTAGCACTATGCAGGCTGTCTCTGGTGTCCCTACTAACAGGCAGAGAAAAAAAAAGCATTTACCAGATCAATACTTGACTATCAGGTGCTAGGATGTGTTGATTTGCTCCAGCAAAGAAATCACACTGGAGTAGCAGTTGAAATTGAAGTCACCACTCGATTGAGTTTACAATAACCCACTGTCTTTCTCCTAGATCTATTTGTCTTTGGTGAATAAGCAAGTGGAATTGGAATGTGATTGGAATCACCAAACTGCATAATTCAAATTACTGATGGTGAAATTAATCTCCCAGTCTTTCTAGGACAGTAGCACTTCTTTTGCTTTGCTCTTTTGGTAGTCAGAGACAAATCTAGGAGCTTCCATATGTCTTCTACCATAGGTCAGGTAACCAAAGTGGGATTTCTGTTAATTGCTACATACATCTGTTCCAAGTATGCACGTTAGAATTGAAAACAATAACCATAGTGTGAGTTTGGGGTCCCTCTACATCCACCATGTGATGGTTCTAAGGTAACTCCATTAATCACATGACTTTCATAACACCCTCTACTGGTTGGTGGCACTTTTTTATTTGAGTGTTTAGTGTTAGTTCAAAGTCAACAGTCAATAATCTCATAAAACTCATTATTTGTCCTTCCCCAATATACAACCACCCTGATATATGATGAAGATTCACTGGGGAAAGACCAGCAGGAATACTTAAGAATACCCTTTTGGCAGAACAGCATTTCTTCCTCAAGGGTACCCATCTTCCCTTTCTTTCTAAAGGGATGACTTTGTAAACTGATTCAAGCTTGGAAACTGTACACCTGTGGCGGATTCATGTTGATGTATGTCAAAACCAATACAGTATTATAAGTAAAATAAAAAATAAAATGTCCAAAACTTTAAAAAAAAAAAAAAAAAAAGCTTGGAAACTGGTACAGGATCCAGAAATCTCTGATCATTTGAAACAAGACTTGTGTTCACCAGACTTTGGACTTTCAAGTAAAACTGTAATAGGCTGACCAATCATGTCAGTTCCAGGGATACTGTGACAAATCTGTCATAATCAAAGAGATTTTTAAGTTTCTGTTGCTCATTACAGTAATCATCCACAATTTACCAACATTCCTCTTCCTTGTATATCCTGTATATGTAGCTACCACCTTTTTGGTTCAAGAGGATGATACAAGTTTTAGTCATAGCTTTCACATTTTGGCAAACGGGAATTAAAAAGTCACAAAAGAGGACACACACTTGCTGTATTTGTGTTCTTAAGATTTTGAAATGTAAGTTTTAGGGAGATGCAATTTAGCCCATGATACCTTCCATTTAAGGATATTTCTGTATAGCACATATTAGTGATATCTGAATTCTATTGACTAAAACAGTCATATGACTACACATATGCAGGCATATGACTAAACGTTCAGATTTCTATCATTAAGAAAAAACATATAAACAGTTATTAGGGCATAAATAGGAATCCTTATCACACTTGATGTGGAAAAAAAAAATCACTGCTGAAACAAAACTCAGAGCATGAACACCAATCCACAAAGAGTTTATACCTTTTTTCAAAATTTATTTTTCCTTGGAGGATAATTGCTTAATGATGTTGTGTTGGTTTCTGCCATTCCAGCAACATAAATCAGCTATAAGAGCTTATACCTTACATGTCTATGAGAATTATTTGGTTTCCAGCCAAGAAAAAGGAAAAACAGAGACTCTAATTACTTGGAAAAAGTAAAGGGCTTCTTTGGAAGGAAATGAGGTAAGGATAGCCTATTAATTAAGGGTTGAAGATCCTGGCATCATAGAGATATGATACTTGAACAGGGTCAGAAATCTAGAAGGACATAACTAATGAGACCATCTTCAAGATGTGACAAGTGCAATGGAGCTGATCCCTCAGTTTCCAAACTAATTTAATCTCTAAAAGTTTCAATTCCTAGGTTAAAGATTGTGTGCACTATGACATATCTAATACTAAGCGAAGGGAGGGCTAGAGTCTTTGAGAGAAGCAACACAGCTGAATGCAATAGGGTTAGGGCAGGGAAGGTGTCTAGAACATAGAAGAAAGTCAATGTGCTGAAGATGATTTTACCAGAGAGAGATGAAACGATTGCTGGAAAGAAAAAAACAATCAAATAAAACAAACAGAAAAACACTATCCAAAGCTAGAGTTTCCAAAATATAAATTTCTTAAAAACACGGATAATCTAAACACTAAATCCAAATGCATAAAAAGATCATAAGAATTAAAAATGAGAGTTGACAGAAAAAAGAGTTTAAACTCTGTGCCTGAGAATAATGAATGAGAATTAACTGTAATAAATGATAATTATATTCAATGCAATTCCAATTAAGTTATTTTACTTACATCAAAAAAATGCAAACTGTGCATTAATCAAATATCTGAAATTAAAAATGTCTTATAAAATCATGTATATAACAGTGTAGCCTTGAGGCAAAAAGAGTATTCCAAAGAGACGCTAATCTCATAAAAGAAAAATAAATGGATCTGACAGCATAAAAATCGCAAAAGCCTATATAGTCAACAAACCATGTACTCTGATGTCACTGAAACCTTCTGTGACAACTCTGTATATTTTAAGAGGAGAATAAAAAAGTAGCAGAAATGAGTCATATGGAATTGGAATCAGTCTATTTTTTATCCCATAGAAATTTCTAAAACTCCTATTTTTGAAGATTTTCAGTATATCATCGACTTGTATTTGGTACCAATGCCAAATCTAGTAATGTATAACTGTCCTCACGGGCTGAGTCAAAAGAAGATTTGCTATTAGTCCTGAGCATTATGGATAGTTCCAAGTGAGTCATCCTGCCTCCTGGGTGCTGTGCTGTGCTTAGTCACTCAGTCGTGTCCAACTCTTTGTGACCCCATGGACTATAACCTGCCAGGTTCCTCTTTTCATGGGATTCTCCAGCAAGAATGTTAGAGTGGGTTGCCATGCCCTCCTCCAGGGGATCTTCCCTACCCAGGGATCAAACCCAGGTCTTCCACATTGCAGGCAGATTCTTTACTGTATCACCCTTTTAACAATAGTCTCCTCAGCCTTCAGAATGGGAGAAAATAATAGCAAATGAAGTAACTGACAAACAACTAATCTCAAAAATATACAAGCAACTCCTGCAGCTCAATTCCAGAAAAATAAACAACCCAATCAAAAAATGGGCCAAGGAACTAAATAGACATTTCTCCAAAGAAGACATACAGATGGCTAACAAACACATGAAAAGATGCTCAACATCACTCATTATCAGAGAAATGCACATCAAAACCACAATGAGGTACCATGTCATGCCAGTCAGAATGGCTGCGATCCAAAAGTCTACAAGCAATAAATGCTGGAGAGGGTGTGGAGAAAAGGGAACCTTCTTACACTGTTGGTGGGAATGCAAACTAGTACAGCCCCTATCAAGAATAGTGTGGAAATTCCTTAAAAAACTGGAAATAGAACTGTCTTATGACCCAGCAATCCCACTGCTGGGCATACACACCAAGGAAACCAGAACTGAAAGAGACACATGTACCCTGATGTTCATCGCAGCACTGTCTATAATAGCCAGGACATGGAAGCAACCTGGATGTCCATCAGGAGATGAATGGATAAGAAAGTGGTGGTACATATACACAATGGAGTATTACTCAGACAGTAAAAAGAATACATTTGAATCAGTTCTAATGAGGTGGATGAAACTGGAGCCTATTATACAGAGTGAAGCAAGCCAGAAAGAAACACACCAATACAGTATACTAATGTATATATATGGAATTTAGAAAGATGGTAATGATAATCCTGTATGCAAGAAAGCAAAAGAGACACAGATGTATAGAACAGTCTTTTGGACTCTGTGGGAGAGGGCGAGGGTGAGATGATTTGGGAGAATGGCATTGAAACATGTATAATATCATATATGAAACAAATTGTCTGTCCAGGTTCGATGCAGGATACAGGATGCTTGGGGCTGGTGCACTGAGACGACCCAGAGGGATGGTACAGAGAGGGAGGAGGGACAGAGGTTCAGGATGGGAACACGTGTATACCTGTGGCAGATTCATGTTGATGTATGGCAAAACCAATACAATATTGTAAAGTAATTAACCTCCAATTAAAATAAATAAATTTATATTTTAAAAAAGATGAGTTCAAAGGTTCATGGTTAAAAAAAAAAGTCTCCTCTTTAGTTGGTTTTAAGCAGTAGGAATAGAGATTAAGCAGACTATACTATGGATGTTATCTTCAGTCAAGTCAATTAATTACAAGTTAATGCTGAATCTGAAACATTTTCCAGATAACATATTTTTTGCTTTTAAAGTATAGACTTTTTGGAATAAAACTGGTTTTTCAGTGTGCTGTTGTTATCTCCGATTCCAGCACAAAGAACTAAAACATAGATTGTGCCTCCCCAGTTAATTCTGGTGATATATGGTACTTGGTGTTTGCCTGACTGTTACATTCTGATTTTTAAATTTTTTCATTAAAAACTTAAAATGTCTGCTACAGCCACATACACACACACATATATAAATGTGTATGAACAGATATGATGATATATAATATAGACATGTACATGTATATATATGCATATAAACAGACCAGAAATTTGGATGCTTATATGTAGGTATATATGTACATTGTAGTACATATCACATACACCTATGTGTACACATAGGTATATGTGTATAAATTTATACATAATATATAAATACATAATTACATACTTTAATTTATAAGTATATTTATACTTTATGGTAGAAAGACTGTCTTGTTTATTTTCCAAAATATTTTTTACATATGTTTCTGTGAGAAATATTTTCCAAGCCATAAATGCTTAAATTTCTTTCAATTCAGAGTCTGTTTCAGAAAAATCACTGTTCTTCTGATTCACAAGCCTGCTCCACAATTGATCTTCCACAATGCTTCTGTGACGGTCTCCTTCTGAAGCAGGCAAAGAATAAATGACACAATGCAACCCTATTTATTTATAAGGATTGTATTTTCATCGATTGACATCTGAACCCAGAGGAAATACGGTTTTATTTTCCACCTACAAAGTGAATCAAGTTTAACTGTCACCCGAATTCTCCCAAGTCAAATATCCTTTTCATCATTCCAAAAGCAGTAGAATGGTTTCCACTTGCCTAAACACAAAGGCTGAAGCTTAGTTCCTTGCCCATGGCAGTTCCTTACTTCAGATTATCATGATTTGTTTGTAATTCAGGGGAAGCGAATTAATGCACTTTGTAGTTTTGCTATTAGTAGACAGTCTGGAAACCTCTGTCAGAATGAGAGCCTTTCTTAGATTTAGTTTAGAATATCTCCTTTTAGTTTTCTGGAAAGGATGGTACAGATTTTTTCTTTGGATATAACTGGAATTCTTTGCTTGGATAGTATCGTTCACATTCAAAAACTATACTGTTGAAACAATAATATTTTCCCAACTATTGTTTGAAAGCCTTAGAATGGAGAAAGGAAGAATAGTCGGTTGTTACGTCTATACTATGACAGGTTTTGCACACTGTTTTAAAGTGTTTACTCTTTTATTTCTTGATGTTCCTTATGTGAAGTTAAATAACCAAAGTTAATCATGTAGAAGAAAAACAATCACTCACTTCCTTGAGGGAACTGAAAGATTTAATTATGGTCAAACTAAATTGACAGAATCTTTTTTTAAATGAAGGGATTATGCTCTGATAGTCTTGTTTATAAGATTTATATAAGTCAGTGCCCATCATAGCCAAGTGGCCAAAGCTTTAATTGGTCTTTATTATATCTGGGCCATGAAAGAGGGGGAAAAAATCCCAACTAAAGATTTGGATGTTGGAAATATTTGAGTGTTTTAGCTTTCACATGCAATTTATCAAAATCCATATAGCCTTTCAGCATTAGAGAATGCAAATATCTCAGTAAAAGGTTTTATTTCCAACAATATTAATGAAGACAATGGAGGACTAACAAAAATTAAAAGAATATCACTGAAAGGTTATAAGAAAAAGACTTAACTTTCTTTTTGTCATAAAGTCAATAGAGAAAGCAGAAATGCACACATGTTAACAAACACTGTATTTGTTAACAAACACTTCCTCTTCAGACAAGGTAATTCATTTTCCTGAGTGACTTAAAAGAGTTTCTGCTTTGGTGAGGGTAAAGGAGAGAATTCCTAAGAAGAAAGCAGCTTTGTTTACAGCATGCTCAGCAATGTCTGTAAAGTTTCAAGACAAAAAAAAAAATTAGATCACCTATTTCAAGCTACAAAGATGTTCATTTAATTGCTCTACAAGTTTGCTACCGGAAGTATGAGCAGTGGACTAGAAGTATGGGTGTTATAGACGCTTGTTTGAAATGGAAAACCAACCTCTACTTTCACATACATTTTCATAATCTTCGTTTAAACAAAATTCCCAGGGGATGCATATGCATATTAGTTTGAGAAACTCTGCCCAACAATATTTCTTCCAAATGTTTATCAAGATCAAATATCTTCAGTTACTAGGTCACTAGTACTTTGCTACTCTACTTCATTATTGGATAACTCTGCTGCTGCTGCTGCTGAGTCACTTCAGTCGTGTCTGACTCTGTGCGACCCCATAGATGGCAGCCCACCAGGCTCCTCCGCCCCTGGGATTCTCCAGGCAAGAACACTGGAGTGGGCTGCCATTTCCTTCTCCAATGCATGAAAGTGAAAAGTGAAAGTGAAGTTGCTCAGTCATGTCTGACTCTTCACGACCCCATGGACTGCAGCCTGCCGGGCTCCTCCGTCCATGGGATTTTCCAGGCAAGAGTACTGGAGTGGGGTGGATAACTCTGGTGATTATAAAGATCTTCTTTATATTAAAGAATATAAAAAACCTACATCAGTATTACCTATATTCAATTAGCCCAAACTCTTCTAGGGCTAATCAAATTTTTTTTTTTTTAAAACTCTTTCAGGATAGCCTTTTAGATTTAATAGATCACTTGTTTCATTTTCTAGTTTTCTCTAATTCCTTTGGTCAGACCTCAGATCACAGAGCGGTTATTCTTCTTTCATGCCAGACTGCTTGATACGATGACTTGGAACTCAGGAGTGATCCCTCAGTTTGAAACACAGTCCTCCAGTGATCAATGCAGAGTTTAGCAAAAGTGCTGCATCTTACACTTTACACATTCTTTCTCTATGAAAGGAACTAAACATCATGTGCCATTCCTTGGAAAAGTGGTGGGGACAGTACATTAACCATCGACTCATCGCATTAACTGGACAGTCTGTAACAGTGCTAGGCATGTCTCCATTTTCTACTGCTTTTTATCTGATATATGTCAAATTAATTCTTTGGATCCCAACAGGGAACTCTAAAAGAGATGAACAGGCATTGCTACACACAATTTACTGCATTCTTATCTGAAGCAATTTTCCTGTCAATTTACCATGTTAGGCTGAGTACATCAGCTCAATTTTGAATTATGATTTTTCCAAGTTATGACTTTGCTATTTCTTTGATCGAAAGCATTTTTAAAATGTGTGAAATCTTCTGCTATTATCGCGCACACCTAAGATGTTAAGGTTGTGATTTACTTTCTTATGCTACTGTCTGTATCGCTATCTATCTAATCTATCATCTATGTTTTTTCCTGGTCAGAATAAATATCTTTTACTGAAAAAAATATACTTTTCCTCAACAACCAATTAACTGATTTTTTTGTGGAATGAAATCACCATAATGGCATAATGGCCTAAAGGACACCACATGAATTGATTCTATTACCTTTTAATCTTCTCTCCTCTTACTCTTTCTCTCATATCCTCCTTCATTCTCTTACTCAAAAGGTATCCTAAAATAATGTCTTCCCTAACCACCCTGACACATCCCAATTATTTTCTTATGCATTTCTTTTGCATAGTTCTTAACATGACTAAATACTAAATCTGGCATACTTATTTTTTGTATGCCTCTCCCCCTCACCACATACATGCCCTCACATGCTTGATTGTGTGTTTTGTTCATAATTTTATCCCAAGAATCTACACCAATCATGTCACTCAGTAAGTACTCAAAATTATATGCTGAATGAATAAACACATAACGGTTTTTATTATTCAATCCCGTCTGAGTCGCTTGTTCATTTACAGATTGGGTAAAGACAGCATTTACTTTACAGGATGTGAGAATTTAAAGCAACAATAGAATTCCTAGCCCACAGCAGACTTTGCACCTGATCTCATAATTTAGAGTTCAATTTTTTAACTTCTGATAAAATTCTGGAGATTAATAAATTACAATCTCTTTGTTTCTTTTTAATTGCACCATTGCCAATAGTTATACAAGTTCTTAGAATCATTCTATCTCATGTAAATAATGAGTTTAATTGCTCCCCTCTGCTTGTTTTTGCTGGAAGTTATCTTTTTACTGTTCCTCTTGGTTCATAAAACATGATGAACAAGTGATGAGAAGCACTGTCCAGCTCTTAGAAGTAATGGACCTCAGAAGAGGATGCAAACAGGAGTGAAACAACTCTGATAGCACTTCTGCTCATTAGCTTTCTGTGTATACTTAGTGATTTCCTCAGGACACTTTGCATGTCTTGTACTAAGCAAAAAAACTGCTAACTCTATATGTGAAACTAGACCTAGGAAATATGGTTAGAGGAAAAAA
This sequence comes from Budorcas taxicolor, assembly GCF_023091745.1. Taxonomy (NCBI): domain Eukaryota; kingdom Metazoa; phylum Chordata; class Mammalia; order Artiodactyla; family Bovidae; genus Budorcas; species Budorcas taxicolor. The sequence continues at coordinate 20,499,614 of NC_068934.1, read as the reverse complement.
AAAAAAAAAAAAAACCAAACTTATCTGAAATGCTTTTTAATCCAAACTGGATATGAGATCTGAGAGTTGGACTGTGAAGAAAGCTGAGAGCCGAAAAATTGATGGTTTGGAACTGGGGTGTTGGAGAAGACTCTTGAGAGTCCCTTGGACTGCAAGGAGATCCAACCTGTCCATCTAAAGGAGATCAGTCCTGGGTGTTCATTGGAAGGAATGATGCTAAAGCTGAAACTCCAATACTTTCCAATACTGCACCTCATGCAAAGAGTTGACTCATTGGAAAAGACCCTGATGCTGGGAAAGATTGAGGGCAGGAGGAAAAGGGGACGACAGAGGTGAGGTGGTTGGATGGCATCACCAACACAATGGACATGGGTTTGGGTTGATTCCAGGAGTTGGTGATAGATAGGGAGGCCTGGTGTGCTGCGGCTCATGGGGCTGCAAAGAGTCAGACATGACTGAACTGAACTGAACCTGTTATAATGTCTCATGTTATCTTAATGATTTTCCAATTGTTTAGTCCTGCTCTGTTTCATAGAGGTGAAATCAATTACATACAGAGAGAATGCTGGCAAGAGTGGAGTTTCTGAGCTGAGAATCAACTAACTAGTTACATGATCTTGAACAAATCCAAAACCTATCTGGATTGTATACACCTCATCTGTAAAAGAAAGTACTGCTGCTGCTGCTGCTAAGTCACTTCAGTCGTGTCTGACTCTGTGTGACCCCATAGATGGCAGCCCACCAGGCTCCGCTGTCCCTGGGATTCTGCAGGCAGGAACACTGAAGTGCGTTGCCATTTCCTTCTCCAATGCATGAAAATGATAAGTGAAAATGAAGTTGCTCAGTAGTGCCCGACTCAGCGATCCCATGGACTGTCGCCTACCAGGCTCCTCCGTCCATGGGGTTTTCCAGGCAAGAGTACTGGAGTGGGTTGCCATTGCCTTCTCTGAAAAGAAAGTACTAGAATTCACTAATTTTCTATCATTTCATAAAATACAGATTTTTTTCTTCATCAAAGGAAATCTTACTTGGACTTTCGTTGGAACTCTATCACATAAAATGATAAAAGCTAATCTGCTCCAATTAAGAAGGGAGTTGAGGAAGAAAGTAAGAACTGCCTGGAAGATGAGAAGAAATGTACTCTCAGTTAATATATATTTGAGTATTTGTATTCAAATATATACATGTATTCTAGACTCAAGATTAAGCTTTACATTTTTATCAAGAATATTTTTCACTGTATATCGTTTAAATTTTGACTATCTTCATTACCTTTTGATAATTCACTTATTTCCTGATGTCTAGAAAGTTGAAATGTGCCATAGAAATTTTTGTAAGCTTTTTAAAATTTTAGTAACAAACCCATGAACTCTACCTCCTTAAAATCTAACAAGTTGCTTTTGAACTGTGGTATTGGAGGAGACTCTTGAGAGTCCCTTGGACTGCAAGGAGATCCAACCAGTCCATTCTGAAGGAGATCAGTCCTGGGTGTTCTTTGGAAAGACTGATGCTAAGGCGGAAACTCCAATACTTTGGCCACCTCATGCGAAGAGTTGACTCATTGGAAAAGACTCTGATGCTGGGAGGGATTGGGGGCAGGAGGAGAAGGGGACGACAGAGGATGAGATGGCTGGACGGCATCACTGACTCAATGTATGTGAGTTTGAGTGAACTCCAGGAGTTGGTGATGGACAGAGAGGCCTGGCGTGCTGCAATTTATGGGGTTGCAAAGAGTCGGACACGACTGAATGACTGAACTGAACTGAATTGATGGTACTGTTAAATATATGACTGTGGTTGTACAGCAGATATAAACTTTTTTATCCTGAATGGCTGAAACTCTATAATCACTCAACCAAAAATCCACATTCCTGCCGTTTATTCTCCAGCCCCTGCCAACCACCATTCTACTTTATGCTTTTGTTTTACCCCTTTAAGTACCTCATGCAAGTGAAATCATGTAATATTTAGTCTTCTGGTACTGGCTAATTTTACTTATCATTATGTCCTCAAAGTTCCTCCATATTGTAGCATATGACAGAGAGGGTTTCTTTCTTTTTTAAGGCTGAATAATACTCCATTGTATGTGTATACCATATTCTCTTTATTCACTCAGCCTCCAATGAACATAGCTGTTTCCATCTCTTAACTACTATGAATAATGCTGCAATGAATATAAGAATATCATTTCTAGATTATGTTTTTCATTATTTTGGACACTCAAAAGTGAAATTATTAGGTCAAATAGTAGTTCCATTTTTAAATTTTATAATCTCTATTGCTGCAAATGATATTGTTTCATTTGTTTTAATGGCTGAATAATATTCCATTGTGTATGTGTGTATGGGAGAAGGCAATGACAGCCCACTCCAGTATTCTTGCCTGGAAAATCCCATGGATGGAGAGCCTGGTAGGCTGCAGTTCATGGGGTCGTGAAGAATAGGACATGACTGAGCGACTTCACTTTAATCTTTACTTTCGTGCATTGGAGAAGGAAATGGCAACCCACTCCAGTGTTCTTGCCTAGAGAATCCCAGGGACAGGGGAGCCTGGTGGGCTGCCATCTATGGGGTCACACAGAGTCGGACCCAACTGAACTGACTTTGCAGCAACAGCATGTGTATATGAATATACACTATGTATCATTACCATATTAGGAGAAGTAAATCAGAGTAAGACAAATGTATGATATCACTTCTATATGGAATCTCAGAAAGAACACAAATGAATTTATCTACAAAATAGAAATAAGCTCATAGACATAAAAAACAATCTTATGGTTATAAAAGTAGAAGGAAAGGAGTGATAAATTAGGAGATTGGGGTTAACAGATATACATTACTATATATAATACAGATAAACAACAAGGACCTACTGTACAGCACAGGCAACTATATTCAATATCTTGTAGTAATCTCTAACAGAAAAGAATCTGAAAACAAATATATACGTGTGTGTGTGTGTGTGTATATATATATATATTCTGTGTACCTGAAATTAACACAGCACTGTAAATTAACTATATTTCAATTAAAAAAATGTTTTTTGAGGAAGCTGTAAACTTTTTCATACCAGCTACATCATTTTACAAACCCACCAATAGTAACATAAGGGTTCTGATTTCTTCACATTCTTGCCAACATGGGTTAATTTTTGTGTGTTTTAGATAATGGTCACCCTAATAAATGTGAGGCAAAAATTTACTGTATTTTTTAATTTGTATTTCCTTTATTATTAGCGATGTTGAATACTTTTTCATGTATCTCTTGGCCATTTGTATATCTTTTTTGAAGATATGTCTATTCAAGTTCTTTGTCCATTGAAAAAGATCAAGTTGCGTTTTTTTTTTCTAGTTGTATGAGTTGCTCATATATTTTGAATATTAACTGCTTATCATATGTATGGTTTGCAAATATTTTCCCAATCTACATACACGTTATCTTTTTACTGTGTTTTATTGTTCATTTGATATGTAGAAATGTTTTGGCTTGATGTACTCCCACTTGCCTGTTTTTGCTTTTGTTGTCTGTGCTCTTGGTTTCATAACCAATAAATAAAACCAAGATCACTGTCATGAAGATGCACTCATGTTTTCTGCTCCGAACACAGTTTCAGGTCATACATTCAAATTGTTAATCCATTTTGAATTGATTTTGTTGTATAGTGTTATGTAAGGATTTAATTTTATTCTTTTACATATGGATATCCACTTTTCCCAGCTCCATGTTTTGAAGAGACTCTCCTTTCCCTATTTTGTATTCTCAGCATCCTTGTGAAGATTATATGACTGCATGTGTGGGGTTTTTTTCCCTGGGCTTTCTTTCTGTTCCATTGGTCTCAATCTCTGTGTTTATGCTAGCACAGTGCTCACTTATTTACTGCATCTTTGTAATATATTTTGATTTGAAGTCAGGAGTTGCAGCTGTGAGGCCTCCAGCCTTATTCTTTCAAAAGGCTGTTTTGGTTTTGCTCCTCCATATTAAATTTAACATTGTTTTTCTATTTTCCCCAAATGCCACTGGGATTTGAGTAGGGGTTGCATTAAATCTGTAGATTGCTTTGGGTAGAATGGCTACTTTAACAATATTAAGTTTTCTAACCCATGAACATAAAATGTCTTTCTACTTGTGTCTTCCTAACTCTTGAAGCAATTCTTTATAGCTTTTAGTGTACAAGTCTTTTGACTCCTTGAAATTTATTCCTAAGTTATTTTATTATTTTTGTTTATATCATAAATGAGATTGTTTTCTTAATTTCCTCCCAGATTGTTCTGATCTGGTCTGGATCTGATTCAACTGACTTTTTCTATTAACTGCCACACTACTCATCCTGATGTTATTGAATAAAACCCTCTGTGCATTATTAAATGAAAAACATCTTTAAAAATTCTAAAAGCTCCTAATTGTGCACAACAAATATAGTTCCCTGTCTTTATTATATAACAATGTCAGAGGAGAAAAGAAACTTTTTTTAAAAATTTCTGGTCACTGATGGAAATCTAGTTTCTCTAGGAAATTATTATTTAGTTAAAACCTAAAGAGTTGAAAAACATTTCAGAATGCTTTTTCACAGCTGAGATTTTAATTTATTGATTCATCTTTACCACAAATTCAAATAATCTCTTGTTTAATTACATCTCATGTTTTACTGTAACAAGTCTGAACTTGGTGTATCTCCATAGAAATTATAATATTCTTTATGAAAATTGAGGTAATATACTTGTAGAGCATAGGAGTTTGGATTCAGTACATTTCAGTCATGTATAAACCACTTTCTTTTCACCTTCCATGTACCCAAAGTGAAAATATTCAGACTTGAACAGTTTTTAATTCTGTGGCTATCTATGATAAAAATAATCTGGACTGTGTATCTGTATGTTTGCATTTCATTTTAATGATAGATGAAGCATTAATAGATGAATGTATGTCTATGTCTCTTACTTTCTACTGCCCTGACAGAAATAGTCAGTCTCCTGGCTCTTATTTTTTAACTATGCCAAAATTTCTACATTGGTTCTTTCATTTAGCAAAAAGGATCATTAACATTTTGTGAAAAATTAATGACTTTTATTTTATTTTACTTATTTACTTTTTTGCTTGAGCTCTCCTCTACTTAATTCTCAACCAAATGCCATTACAAGAATGAGATTTCTGGCATTGTCTTTCAATGACAGCCTTGTGAAGAGAGTAAAGTCTTAACCAGGGAAGTCCCTATTCATCCAATTATTTAGAAAAGCTGTAAAGTAACTTCTTGCTCTAAAGAATGGGAATTATTTGAGAATAACATAAAATTCATAGCACTAGCATTTTCTCTCCCTTGTTTTTGTTCAGCTGCTAAGCAGCAGTTTAGTTTAATGCTTTAAAGAAGTCTTCCTTGAGGACTGAAATGCTTTATGTATGTTCCCAGGTCCTGATCACTTTGAATTTGCCCTTGAAAACCAGAATTCCTCTTGAGGTACTACACAAGCTTTATTTTCACACTTTGATGGATTCTGGAACAGATGATGGATTCCAATAATTTTATTCCAGTAATATCATTGGAAGTGAACATCTCTCTTCCACATTTCAGTTTTGCTTTGAAATTTAATCCTTGCGGACCTTGTATCATCTTCACCCAGAGCCTAATACAGCTGTGCACATAGTAGTTGCTTAGAAAATATGATTTTATTTGACTCATTTGTAACAGCATTTTAGAGAAATTCTTGATAGATTTTCCTGGATGGAGGATTTATTAGCATATGTCTCATGGATATTGTAACCACTTGTGTCTGTTTGCCTTGGATAAAGGCTATCCTTGTTAGACTAAAACACAGAATGAGAACACCCAAGTTTTGTAATAAGAAGACACAGACTTGAATTATTGTTCTATCATAAATCGGTGGTAGATCTTTCAGAAGTCACTTTCCTGAGCTTTTTTCTCTCTTTATTATATGGAGATGCTATTTATCTCAGAGTTACTATAAAGATGACATAATGTAGAAATAACAACATGTAATGAATTACCTAGGGAGCACACTTAAATCTCACAATAACATGCAATGAATATTGCTTTTATTCCTAATTTAAATCAAGAAAACTGAGAGGATATTTAAATTACCCAAGATCTCACTGTGGTTACTGATAGAGCTGGACTTTGAATCCAGACAGACTGGTTCTGGATTCTGTGCTCTTACACTCTATGCTATGAAAATTGCCTGACACAGAATTCATGACCATTAAATATTTGATGTTGTCCTTTCCATTGACTTCATCCATATACTAGACAATACAGTAATTTTATAATATATATAAAATTTCTTTTCACTGCATCTTAATAATCCATTGTCCCTTTTTGCTGGTTGAATGCTGAAGCTGTTCAGCTTTCTGGCAACAGTATAAATTCCCTTCTTTAGTACATTCCATCTGTACAAAAGCTCCTCCTCCCTGGGTGATGCCAGACTTTTTAGACACCTCTCACTCTCTTGTTTGAGTGCTTCAAAGATGTATACTTTTTATTTAAATCTCTTTTAAGGAAATTTTTTTCTCTTGACTTTTATTACACGTTCTCCCTGTTTTATTTGACTGTTTACTTTCAGTCTTTCTTGCTGATCCCTCCTCTTCTGCACTGACTCTTTAAATGCTGGAATTTTCCCTTATGGATTGGACATGTACATCTCTGAACAAAGAAAGCCTAGGTTTATCTGCATAAAAGCATATACAAACTAGAATTAGAACTACAATATTTAAGGACACAGGGTAGATTTAGGGAATGACTGCTAACTCTATCTCCTTCATGTGTCACAAGCTTTCTCTTTTCTAGTACCTTTTATTCTCAGTCTTGTCTACCCATTCACCTTTCTGTGGTGACTGGATTTAGCAACGGTTCTATATTGTTGCTTCTGAATATCACTTTTATACAGCTCCCACTGCAAAGGGATCCAGTCTTTTAGCTGTCAAGTCAAATTTTCAAGACAGGAAATACTCTTCGTGAGTTATGACACTATGATCTGGTGGCTACTTTCACCTCTAACCTCATTTTTAACCATGTACTGCCATGTATCTGGAACTATCCATCATGAACTACATCCCTCTTAGACCCACCAAATCATAAGGTTTTGTAGCTCAGTAACAAACCACTGAATAATGGAAATGATATATCTGAAATTAAAAAGCATGAATAGGACCAGAAGGTTCCAGTGAACTATCTGAGCTGGTAGCCCAGGCTACTGTGGGACACATTATTCTTTTATCAGTGCCCTTCATCAACCTATGCCTATAACTTGTAGGGGATCCCCTGCATCCACATGGAGAAAGAAAAAGCCTGAACTTATTTTACAGATAAAGATCTCTCTTTATATGTGTGCAAGCTGAAAAATACATATCTACAAGTAAAATGGCCTTGAAAGACAGCAGTAAGGAAAAATCTTTCCAATGAGCAGTGCATCTGTCTGTCTGCCTTATTTGGGAAGAAACTAGACCCAATTTTAGAGTACATGTCCACTCATGGAAGGCAAATAGCTTGCCTGGCTGCTCAGAGAGTTAAGCAGAAGGACTTGAAGATCATGAACAAGGAGGTATAGAAGACTGTCATATGAATAGACATATGGACACGAGCATAAAGTGTAAAGATATTTTTGTCTCATATGTCAATGCGCATCAGAGAGCATCTACCGTGAAAGAGGCACTTAATATCTCCGTGGACACAATCTAGCTGAGTGACTTCAGCCACACTATCAGTGGACAGTCAGGTGACAATGGAAAAACGAGCCAAGTGAACAATGGAAAAGATTGAGGCGGTGCACTGGCCTAACAGCATGGACTGCTTCTACTGTAGCTAATACAGTTACTGATGCTGATAGCCACAGAGCCAGTGTGGAACCTCTGATACGGAGCTCTTCCTTGGGATGTGACTCAGCAGTCACTTGGTGCCAAGCTGATTACATAGATCCGTATCACCTCTCTTCTAGGAATAGATACAATTACCCATGGGCCTTTTGGGCTTTTAGATGGCACTAATATCTGACAGTCTGTTGTATAATTGTCCTATTAGCAGGAGAATCCAAATAATATTGCTTCAGATGAGGCAAGTATTTTGAAGGAAAGGAGATACGTGAGAGTACCCATGCTCATGTGAGCCTCTGGTTCTATGACATCATACATTGCATCATCCCAAGTCAGCTGACCTGACAGAAGACTGCAATAGCCTGCTGAAGTCACAGCTGAACCACCATCTCAAAGGCAGTCTTTTTCAGGAGTGGACTGACACTGCACGGACTGACTGAAGAACTCTGTGCCACTGTTTCCCTAATAGAATATATGGATCCCGGAAGTGACAGGTGTAGGAAGTTGTGCCCTATATTCCATAAGTCTCAGTGAGACATTTGTGAACATTGTTTCCCATCTCTGGAACCCTGCTTTCCATAATGCTAGACATTCCCATTCTCTAACGGGAGAACAAGTTCTCCAGAGGTAATCCTAAGTGTTACTTATAACTAAAACTGTAAGTTATGGCTATCACCTGGGCATTTTACATCAAAGGACTAGCAGGCAAAAATAAGAAATCTCTCATAGCAAAGGTAATTGATCATGATACTCAGGAGGTGGCAGGGCTGTAATTTCACAACAGAGGGAAACAGGAATACCCGTGAAACCCAGCTGATGTACTTGGCTGCCTCTTGGTACCTCCACATTTAATTTTAGCTGTAAATTAAGAGATGCAGCCATCCCAGGCTGGGAAGGATGGGACAGACAGGGACTTAGATCTCTTAGGGATAAGGAATGGAAAAGATCATGGCTGACTGTGAAAATGACAGTAGGGAGTGGAGGAGGGAAAGGACGAATGTCAATTGAAGCACTGAGAACAACTCTAGCAACAAGTATAATAGTACTGTCTATAACTTTTCTGATTTTCCTCAGGAAGAGAGGTTCACTAGAATCCAGGAGAATCAGCAGTTCAATGTACAGAGAAAAATGAATCTCAAGGGCACAAGGAGGAGACTGACCATATTCCTCCAAGAAAGTAGTTGCTGTCCAACAGGGGAGGTTGTAGTGAGCAGATCAGGTGTCGGCTCCTCAGGGTCATTCACTTCACTGGACATCATGTATTTCTCAGGGCAACCTGCGTGCAGTGATTGAACTAGAGAGTGGCATAAAGCCCCAGCTGTTTTAGTCTGTCTTAAGGCAACTCTGACGGAAACATTCACTCCAGAGGTCCTTTCATGACTGGCAACGCTTGATTGATGTGCATCACAGTTCAACTTCTATTTGACTCTGCTTCCATAACTCTTTACGGAATAAACACCTAATAAGCATCTTATACCCAACTGTCACCTCACTGTTAACTTCTGAGGAACACAAATTACAATAGATCGCTATTTCTTTTAAATTAACTGGACGTGTAGCCTTCTGCTAAAATAAACAGAACATAAATGTCTCCCTATATGAGAGGTTGTAAAACTTGGGACTATGGGATCTTAGGAGGTCAGGAATTACCAAGGTATTTCTTACAGATGGTACATGCATGGGTTTATATAATAGAATTTGTGTGTATTGCTTCTCAGGTGGCTCAGTAGTAAAGAATAAACTGGCTAATGTAGGATTTGCAATAGACGTGGGTTCAATTCCTGGTTCAGGAAGATCCCCTAGAATAGGAAATTGCAACCACTCCATGTATTCTTGCCTGGACAATTTCATGGACAGAGGAACCTGGCTGGTTACAGTTCATGGGGTCGCAAAAAGTTGGACATGACTGAGCACACAAACACATTGCTACTTCTTTTTCCTCCAGGGAGAGACTGCACACACATTCACAAGAGAGGATCCATAAATTTTGTCCAATTGCCAAAGCTGTATGCAACTAAGAAGTCTGACTCAGTGCCATGTATGCAGAGGGTATAGTTACTTTTTTCATGATCCTGAATATATAACTGCTTCAAATTGACAAGACAATGCTTTAAACAGTGAATACTTGTTCTATATATGTTCAAATCAATAATATGCTTACTAATACTAATACAAATATGGAGTTGAGGAAGAAACAGTCATTGGTTGAGGTACATATCAGAATGAAAAATCAATAAGCTTCCTTCAGAAATGTCTAGTATAGATGTTTACTATATGGATATTACACGTTATTTTTATCCATGGGAATACTTAGTACTTTTTGATAGATCAAGAAAATGCTCTGTTTTGTGAGGTGGCTATGAAACATTTTGGAAGCATTTCTGGGTTATCAAATCAAAATTCAATTTGCTTTCATATGTTTGAGAATACTTGAGGCTAATTTTTTTGTAATTTTATTTACAAGTTACAGAAAAAAAATGCAAATTTTATTCATTATGTTTTTGAGGCTCTCCCCAAAACATCCCAGGGTCTGACAGTCACTAATGCCCTGTGGCCTCCTGGACTCAGTAATTAATCAGCTCTGACTGCTCCAGCTGTGGCTGCATTTGAAGCAAGATCCCAACAAAAGATCACATGCACATAATGCATTAATTGTTCTCTATTATTGCTTTTACGATTTAAATAAGCCTATTTAAAATTTTTATTTAAAATCATTAAAACTAGGAGGTAAATATATACGTGTGAGTATGTATATACATTGATTGGCATTTATATAAAGATAAGAGCATCTTTGTTTAGTCCACTATTTTCCTAAAGGAAATAATAGTCACTTTATACCAGCATGAATTAAGCTTTAATGAACATGTAGTTGTTTCAGTGACGTGGCACCATGAAGACATGCTTTAGAAGAAACAAACAAAGCAAAACTGTACAGGTTGGAAACATCTTTTAGTTACCCTGACCTTTTTTATGATCTTTTTTTTTATTCTTTCACACCTCTGAAATATTAATCCTGTAAATGAAAAAAAAGTGTGCTTCACTGAGTTTTTAATATGAAATATGATTTTTGAATATGATTATGAAAAGCCATATTTTGTGTTCAAGGAATTTCTAGATAACTTGTCGAGGACACTGACACAATAAAATACTTAAATATAACCTAGATATAACTGATTTTGATGAAGGGAAATCCAGACCTCCAAAAATAGGGAAAAATCTTGAGTGAGAGAGGTCCTGGCGGGTGGTTATCTTCTGCCTCTATCAGAGAGAGTCAAGAGAAAACAATTCAGAATGGCCAATCCTAGTACTGATAAAATTATGAATTAGTAGGAAGTTATTCTAGCTAGAGAAACAGTGAGTTGGAAGGGCTCACCTGAGAACCTCCCAGTGTGGGTTTGGATTTCCTCACAGGGTGTGTCATATACAAGCTTTCCATGGGGGAGTTAAAATCTCTTTTCAGTAGCAAACTCCTAACTTCTCTGATAGATACTGCTAGTTTACTAATTAGTATTTATGAGTTACCTCTGTGTCTACTGGGCTCTTACCCAACTTTTTGGTGATACTAATTAATTAAAATTAAATTAAATGAATGTAGAAAGTGCTTACTTTGGAGCCAAATATAGCTACATAAATTCTGTGTGAAGCTTTGTTCTAGAAAGCTCAGTTCAGTGCAGTTCAGTTCACTCAATCCTGTCTGACTTTGCAACCCCATGGACTGTAGCACACCAGGCCTCCCTGTCCATCACCAACTCACAGAGTTTACTCAAACTCATGTCCATCGAGTCGGTGATGCCATCCAATCATCTCGTCTTTTGTTGTCCCCTTCTCCTCCCGCTTTCAATTCTTCCCACCATCAGGGTCTTTTCAAATGAGTCAGTTCTTCATATCAGGTGGCCAAAATATTAGAGTTTCAGCCTCAGTATCAGTCCTTCCAATGAATATTCAGGACTGATTTCCTTTAGGATGGACTGGCTGGATCTCCTTGTAGTCCAAGGGACTCTCAAGAGTCTTCTCCTACACCACAGTTCAAAACTTCAATTCTTTGGCACTCAGCTTTCTTTATAGTCCAGCTCTCACATCCATACATGACTACTGGAAAAACCATTGCCTTGACTAGACAGACCTTTGTTGGTAAAGTAATGTCTCTGCTTTTTAATATGCTGTCTAGGTTGGTCATAACTTTTCTTCCAAGGAGCAAACATCTTTTAATTTCATGGCTGCAGTTACCAACTGCAGTGATTTTGGAGCTCTATTTGCCATGAAGGCATGGGACCAGATGCCATGATCTTAGTTTTCTGAATGTTGAGCTTTAAGTCAACTTTTTCACTGTCCTCTTTCACTTTCATCAAGAGATTCTTTAGTTCTTCACTTTCTGCCATAAGGGTTTTGTCATCTGCATATCTAAGATTATCTAAATTATCTCATGGAGAAGGAAATGGCAACCCAGTCCAGTACTCTTGCCTGGAAAATCCCATGGACAGAGGAGCCTGGTAGGCTACAGTCCACGGGGTCGCCAAGAGTCGGACAAAACTGAGCGACTTCACTTTCACTTTTCACTCGCATGCACTGGAGAAGGAAATGGCAACCCACTCCAGTGCTCTTGCCTGGAGAGTCCCAGGGATGGAGCAGCCTGGTGGGCTGCCATCTATTGGGTCTCACAGAGTCGGTCACGACTGAAGTGACTTAACAGCAGCAGCAGCAGATTATCTCAGGTTATCTAAAAAGTTAGAGGTCTACAAATGTCAATGTTAAATTTGTTGTTAATAAATGTCATTAAAATTATGAATTCTGTAAGTCAATATAACTCATAGTCTCCTAAGTTAAAAGTTTCTTTCTCAGTTTTCAGTTTTCTTCATTTCTCATTTATCACACATCGTGGGAATAAGGGACTTCTAAGAGCAAATTGGTTAAACTCTTCAACTCTCCAATGAGAAAGAAATATGGAAGGAGGTGGAATGAAATGTGTAATTTTCAGAGAGCATTACGTCATGGGGTTGTTTGATTTTGCCTTCTCTGACATTTAGACCCTAGACTCTAGTAACTAAATCCTATATGAAATGTACATATTTAGACTTTTTAATAATACCAGTTTTGACCATCATTAAATTTCAACATAGTGTTTGGCCAGAGGCTATGCGTCCATCTTTCAGGGATATGACAAAAGTTTTTAGCATTCCATGAGGTCATAGATTTTGACGTTAAATCTAAATGAGTTCTATGGTCAGAACCAAGAGTGAGAACCTCTAATGCTATATTATCTGAATTATCTGAAATGTCAAGTGATTTTTTTTGTTGTTATTGTTATGTACTTATTCTGAATTGATATATGTAAAGACCACATTTTATTTTTTTGAGACAAGGAGATTTTGAGCCTCTGGGCACTGAATCTGTATCTTATATTGTTTACCATCAACTCACTAGTTTGGATTTATTGTCTTTTGTGTGTTCCAACTTTCTAATGATTACTGGTAATTACCAAAACTTAGGGAAGAGCAAACATGGAAAGTATGTTCTCTGAATGTTGATATAGTTGCATCACTAAATATGTTTGGCAGAATTCCCAGAGATGGAGAAGTTTACAAGCAACAATGTACAAGGACTTAGGCATACTGTTTGGGTGTGCATAATTGGTCTAAAAAATAAGTAGCATCATCCTCTGGAAGTGGGCGTTTTCCTCTCAGTTTTAGTTGGATTTTTCCACATATGAATTTTATTAATACTTAAATAATTTTATTAAGTTCTTATTCTCTACCATGCAATAAATATTTATGCCCTCCCAATTTATATAATAATAAATTTCAGAGATTAAAAAGTGAAGGAAATTTAGAATTTTTCTAACAATTTTTATTAATTTTCTCAAAAGAATCTATTAGATGTGTGGTCTATTATGACTTGACCTGCCTTGCCATTTCCTTCCCTTCACAAATCACTATCATTTTCCTCCTCTGATTGCAAGAAGGTTATGTCTTTAATAAAATCCTCTATTTTGATTTATTCTGAGTTAGAAATGTTTAAAAAAATGTAGCTCTTAGTCACTTGGCCAATATTCAACAAAAATGTCAATTCTTACTTGTAATTAATTCCTCACCCTCTGTCACAAAAATGTATTTTTCTTTAATGATCAAAGAAAGTGCATAGGATGCAACTCTTTGAAAAAGGAATAAGTCAGTGAACTCTCTATGAGGCCACGAGGAAACCAGATGCTTTGTCTTTCTAAAGATAAATGTGATATAATGTTGGGGAATTGAGTAAAGCAACTTGATCATTTGTTTACAAATGTCAAGTATAAATTCTGCAAGATCTTGAGACATTCTTGGCCAATAAGTTTGTCTTTTTTTGAAACAAAGAACGTTGATAATTTGAAGAGTTAACAAAGATAGGAATACCCATAGTGCTAAACCTCACAAAGCTTGCAGTATAATTATAAATTTTACAACAAAATTAATGATTGACATGAAGTAGTAGGTAACACAAATTAAAAGACAGAAAAAATGAATGCTTACATGTAAAAGCTATAATTGCTAATACTTGGCCTTCATCTTCATTATTCTAAATAGTGTGATGTATCCTAACATACATAAATGAATTAAATACAGCTCCTATTCTTAAGTAGAACATAGTATGATTGGTTAAAGCAGGTATAAATCTATAGCTAAAATCATGGCCCTACAAATCATTATAAACACAGCTTGTGACAAATAATTATACATTTGCATATAATTATCATACCAGCCCTGTAGAATAAATACTACTTATTTATTATAAATAGTGGACTACACTGTTGGGAAGCTATACACTTTCCCCTTTCATGCCACCTTCTATGTGATGGAAAACTAGTGTTCTAAGCCAACTTCAGTAACCATATTCCCTTATTTTGCAGCCTCTCTTGAGATATGATTGACTATAACTAAATTCTGGACAATGATATGTAACTGAAAATCTGCCAACAAGAGCAAGAGAAGTCTTGAAAAGTTTTGCTTCTTGCTAAGGGGACAGAGCCATACTATGTTAATGTGTAATCTGTAGATGAAAGCAGACATCCTATGACCATGAAAGAACAAAAATGAGGACAAAATCCAATCACTACGCATGGGAGAGAAGAAACAGTGAAAGAGGTTGCACTCCTACTGGCAATACAGAGAAGCAACCAACTGCAGCCAACAGAGCAAACAACTGCAGCAAACAATTTCAAAGATTCCTGACGGGAAAAATTCACCTATATGTGTTTAAGCAGCTGTTAGTCAAACACTCTGTACCTTACCAGTGAACATATTTCTAATCAATAAAAATTTATCTTACTGGTTGTATGTGTTTACTGAGACCATGAGACCCTAAGTGAAGGATGTAAGACCTGAACTGACTCGAAAATTCACACTCATATGTGTGGAACTACAAAAAAATTAAGAAAGAAAGTAGACGAACAAATTGTTATGTTTAGTAAAGCATATCAAGAAAGGATCCCTAGAGATAATATGGTGTGTGAACCATCTTATAGCAAAAGGACAGTGCTCATTTTTAGAATGTTTTCAGTGGAAGATATATAGTAAGTATATAAGATATGTAGTAAGGCTCAGTATTCACCATCCAACAGATTTTAGAAAAGTTTTTACTAAGATTTGACAGGATATACTAGAAATGATAGAGATGCATAATTTGTCTAAAACTTCAATTTGCCAAAAGTAAACTTACTATTCTTAGTGAATATCCAAGCATTTTTAAAAATTTAGATGAAAGTTTGCCTTGCTTTACGATGATACCTGAGAGTCAGAAGAATGGCATCTTTCACTCTTTTCTTTTTTTGGTCAGAAACACATTATTGTGCAGAAAATTTTTATATATTCTTCACAGGGCAAGCCCTGGTGCTTTGGTTTACTGCTGACTGTGTTCTGTGATGACCATTTAGCTTGCCTGTTCCTGTTATTTCACATTTAAAAACAGATGGGCAAGTATAATATGAAACAAGTAAAATATAATGTTCAAACCATAAAAAAATGGACTGCATGGCCTCAGAGGTCATGTTCATCTTGAATCTGTGTGGATCTCTGAATTTTCTTCGTGCTTAAATGAGCTCTGCTGATGTAGTTACCGAAGAAAAACATTTATTATTTGAGACATTGTGTCTGAAGTTTGAAGGAGAATATATTTATTTTTTACTCCTTTCCTCTTCCATTAAGACTTCTTGGTTTATTTTTTTGTTTGTTTTCTCACTTTCTTTTTGGGCTTTTATATGGTAGAGTGTGATTTCCAAAATTCTTTTTCTTTTTCTATATTCAAATAATTTAATCTTTATCACCAGTATAACAATACTTTTTAATGTTTATGCATATATTTTCTATACTTTTATTTCCTCAACTAAAATTCTGAGTTCCAAAGACATGTATTCAACAAAACAGATGAATATAAATTTAAAGCATAAATTTAGGAGTTGGGGAATTATGAGTGGTGAGAAGGGAATAAAATTTAGATGTGAAAACCTGTATTTCCAAAAAGTTCTTAAAATGAGCTATGAAAATTGTCCATAGATACTGTTTACTGAGTACTTACTCTGTACCAGGCATTAGATTATACCATCCACTTTACACCTTTCTCTCCCAAAACACACAGGAGTAGTCTAGATACAAAGAACTGGTTCACTAGTAGTTTCAAGAAGTGCTTGAACACTGAATCTATCACCGTTTATTTGCCTTATACAATCAGTTTATTTCAATTTAATCATGACTTAGGGTCACATATGATCCTCTTAGAGATATTAAGCTGATAACAATTTATTGTTCAGTGACATACATTTTATTTTCTTTCTTCTTTTGTTCTATCTACCTACCTACCTACCTTATATGAAAATTTGTACAGTAGGACTCTGAATCTCATTTCAGTAAAGCAAAAAAAGACTGCCTACGTTCACTTCAGTTCAGTTCAGTCACTCAGTCATGTCCGACTTTTTGAGACCCCATGGACTGCAACACGCCAGGCCTCCCTGTCCATCACCATTTCCCGGAGTTCACCCAAACTCATGGCCATAGAGTCAGTCATGCCATCCAACCATCTCATCTTCTGTCATTCCCTTCTCCTCCTGCCTTCAACCTTTCCCAGCATGAGGGTCTTTTCAAATGAGTCAGCTCTTTGCATCAGGTGGCCAAAGCACTGGAGTTTCATCTTCAACATCAGTCCTTCCAATGAATACTCAGGACTGATTTCCTTCAGGATGGACTGGTTGGATCTCCTTGCAGTCCAAGGGACTCTCAAGAGTTTTCTCCAACACCACAGTTCAAAAGCATCAATTCTTCAGCATTCAACTTTCTTTACAGTCCAACTCTCACATCCATACATGATTACTGGAAAAACCATAGCCCTGACTAGACAGAACTTTGTTGGCAAAGTAATGTCTCTGCTTTTTAATATGCTGTCTAGGTTTGTCATAACTTTCCTTCCAAAGAGTAAGCATCTTTTAATTTCATGGCTGTAATCACCATCTGCAGTGATTTTGGAACCCCCAAAATTAAGTCAGCCACTATTTCCACTGTTTCCCCATCTATTCACCATGAAGTGATGGGACCAGATGCCATGATCTTACTTTTCTGAATGTTGAGCTTTAAGCCAACTATTTCAGTCTCCTCTTTCATTTTATCAAGAGTCTCTTTATTTCCTCTTCACTTTCTGCCATAAGAGTTGTATCATCTGCATATCTGAGGTTATTGATATTTCTCCCAGCAATCTTGATTCCATTTTGCACTTCTTCCAGCCCAGCATTTCTCATGATGTACTCTGCATATGAATTAAATAAGCAGGGTGACAATATACAGCCTTGATGTACTCCTTTTCCTATTTGGAACCAGTCTGTTGTTCCATGTCCAGTTCTAACTGTTGCTTCCTGACCTGCATACAGATTTCTCAAGAGGTAGGTCAGGCGGTCTGGTAGTCCCATCTCTTGAAGAATTTTCCACAGTTTGCAGTGATCCAAATAGTCAATGTCTTTGGCATAGTCAATAAAACAGAAATAGATGTTTTCCTGGAATTCTCTTGCTTTTTTGATGATCCAGTGGATGCTGGCACTTGATCTCTTGTTCTCTGCCTGTTGCTTACGTTATTCAGGGTTTTTTGTGTCTCTTTATAAATTTTAAGATTTTCTATGGTTATTCTAGTCCTGTGAAAAATGCTATTGGTAGTTTGATAGGGATTGCTGCACTGAAATCTGTAGATTGCCTTGGACAGTACAGTCATTTTCACAATATTGCTTCTTTCAAACCAAGAATGTGGTATATCTTTCCATATGTTTATATTGTCTTCAGTTTCTTTTATCAGCATCTTACAGTTTTTGGAGTATAGGTCTTCTGTCTCATGTACCTACAGCAAATTTCAAGTAGACAAGACTGTACAGTGAGCTACAGTCACCATGCTATACAGCAGATCCTCAGAACTTACTCATCTTATAATTGAAAGTTTATACCCTTTTACCAAACTCTCCCCTTTCCCCTACTCTCATCCCTGGGAACCACCATTCTACTCTCTATTAGTTGGAGCTTTGGTTTTAGATTCCTCATTTATAAATGGTATCATACAGTATTTATCTGTCTCTCTCTGGCTTATTTTTTTACATTCTTATTTCAGTAATGGTAATACTATTTTCTTTATCAAAGTTTTGAAAACAGTAGCATTATTCTTCTAATATTTTACTTTAAAAGTTTTTCATTATACATCCTTTGCATTTCACCATAGTTTTATAATAAGCTGATAAATTTTTGAATCAAAACTCCACTGAGATTTTAATTAAACTGCCTTGAACTATGATCTAAGAATTTACAGTTTTAATCAGGTTTGGAAGTTCTTTCAACCAAACAGTAACAACCTAATAAAAACCTGTGTCCTGAGAAACCTGTGTGAGAGTCAAGAAGCAACAGCTAGAATCCTGTATGGAACAACTGACTGATTCATAACTGAGAAAGGAGTACGATAAGGCTGTTTATTTTGTACCCTGTTTATTTCACATACATGCAGAGCACATCATGCGAAATGCCAGGCTGGATGAGTTACAAGCTGGAATCAAGACTGCCAGGAAAAATATCAATAACCTCAGATATGTGGATGATACCACTGTAATGGCAGAAAGCCAAGAGGAACTAAAGAGCCTCTTGATGAGGGTAAAGGAGAAGCATGAAAGAGCCAGCTTAAAACTCAATATTAAAAAGAAAAAAAAAAACTAAAATCATGGCATCTAGTCCCACCACTTCATGACAAATAGAACAAAAAAAGTGTAAGTAGGGACAGATTTTCTCCTCTTGGGCTCTAAAATCACTGTAGATGGTGACTGCAGCCATGAAATTAGAAGACAATCGCTTCTTAGCAGCAAAGTTATGACAGATCTAGAAATGTGTTAAAAAGCAAAGACATCACTTTGCCAACAAAGGTCCATATAGTCAATGCTATGGTCTTTGCAGTAGCTATGTATGGATGTGAGAACTGGACAATAAAGAAGGTAGAACACTGAACAATTGTTGCTTTCAAACTATGGTGCTAGAGAAGTTTCTTGAGAGTCCCTTGGACAGCGAGGAGATCAAACCAGTCAATCTTAAAGGAAATCAACCCTGAATACTTTCTGGAAGGGCTGATGCTGAAGCTCCAATACTTTGGCCACCTGATGTGAAGAACTGACAAATTGGAAAAGACCCTGATGATGGGAAAGATTGAAGGCAAAGGATAAGAGTGTGACAGAAGATGAGACGGTTGGATGGCCTCATCAATTCAATAGACATGAACTTGGGCAAAGTCTGGGAGATGATGAGGGACAAGGAAGCTTGGCGTGCAGCAGTCCATGGGGTTGTGAAGAGTCAGAAATGTTTTAGCAACTGAAAAACAACAACAGCAATATATGTATGTATTAAAAAAATCAATCAATTATGTAACTCATTCATTCTTTGATATAATAACATTTGGGGCTATTAAAGAAACATATACATTTGTGTTGAAAGCTATAAACAACAGCAATTTCTCAGGTGTCAGAACAGAATCATTTCCAAAATACCAAACTAAGAGAAAACTGAACACAGATTTAACCAATATTATGAGGTCTGAATTTTTCATCCAATGTAGGAGTAATTCTCAAAAGCTTTATACTGAAGGAAACGGTTATCTCAGATAGCTTGAGAATTTAAGGTTATGGAAACTGGAGACACTAATACTACAATTTTAAAAATTAGAGTATATGTATACAAAATGTTTGCACAAACTATTATGAACTCTATGTACAATATCATAGCATAATCTTTTGGAATCAAGAACTATGTCTTCCTAATACAGTCGACTAACTGATTTAGAGAAATTAGTTTCCCAATCTATAAAGCAGTATGTTTAACTTTCCATCTTACTCTAAAATATAAGAACTATTAAATCCACAAAATTGTTACCAACTATGGTGTAGGAGGGCACAGAAACATGAGTTATTATTATCCTCTTTCTTTACTGAACTTTAAATTTGCTTCCAGGCTGGTCTGTTTTCAGGGAGCCAGTAGAAGATAAGCAGAAACTCTAGAGTTAAGTGTTAAAGCCTTTAGAAGTGATTTAAATTAAATAACAATTGTGATCACATATTCAGAATAGACTAAATGCTCTTAGATAATTAATTCTTGATCAATTAATCTTCAATATAATATTGTAAATTATTCTTTGTTAGCACATTTAACATATGAAAAAAAAATAGCCCTGTGAAAACTTATGATCAAAGAGGATAATGTTTAGTGTGTAGCCATACAAAGGACTGGAAGTATAATTTCATCCATGAATTTGCAGAAAACAAGCAAACCAAACCAAAGGAAAATTAAAAGACTAATATTGCCCAAAGTACCATTTGGTATTCTCTGAACTCTGCTAAGCAGAGAGGAACTTCTGCTTCCAGTTCTTTTTACTTATCACACAACAGCATTTTTATTTCTTTAGAACAGCATGAAATGAAGTGACAACACTCTTAAGAGAATTGCCTGCATGCTTTTCTAAAATCTTAAATGAAACACTATTTAGATTTTCAGATGTCCTGGGAATATTTCCAACTGTTTCTCCATATTTCTACCCGCGTCAATCAATACTCTATTAAGCACAATGATTCTGTGCAACTCTCGGCCATGAAATTCTATGAGTAGGTTTCCCATCCTCTTGCATCATTAGACAAGAGTCTCTTTACACAATTTATCAGAAAACTTCACACAAAAAGTTCTTTGGATTACAGTAAATTTAGCCAATATTGCTAGATACTGTCTGATATTAACTTTAATATAATGCAATCCCCACCATCACTACAGATCATCCGGGACTTCTTTTAAATTTAGTCAAACTTATTCAAGGAGAGGCCCTTGGTAGGTTTGAATACATTTTGATATGGTCAGTTTGCCTGGATGGCATCTAGGAAATCAGGTGAAATAATATTAAAAACCAACTAAGGTGGGTCACAATAAACTGTGGAAAATTCTGAAAGAGATGGGAATACCAGACCACCTGACCTGCCTCTTGAGAAACCTGTATGCAGATCAGGAAGCAATAGTTAGAACTGGACATGGAACAACAGACTGGTTCCAAATAGGAAAAGGAGTACGTCAAGGCTGTATATTGTCACCCTGCTTATTTAACTTATATGCAAAGTACATAATGAGAAACATTGGACTGGAAGAAGCACAAAACGGAATCAAGATTGCCAGGAGAAATATCAATAACCTCAGATATGCAGATGACACCACCCTTATGGCAGAAAGTGAAGAGGAACTAAAAAGCCTCTTGATGAAAGTGAAACAGGAGAGTTAAAAAGTCGGCTTAAAGCTCAACATTCAGAAAAGTAAGATCATGGCATCTGGTCCCATCACTTCATGGGAAATAGATGGGGAAACAGTGGAAACAGTGGCTGATTTTATTTTGGGGGGCTCCAAAATCACTGCAGATGGTGACTGCAGCCATGAAATTAAAAGACGCTTACTCCTTGGAAGGAGGGTTATGACCAACCTAGATAGCATATTCCAAAGCAGAGACATTACTTTGCCAACAAAGGTCCATCTAGTCAAGGCTGTGGTTTTTCCAGTGGTCATGTATGGATGTGAGAGTTGGACTGTGAAGAAGGCTGAACGCTGAAGAATTGATGCTTTTGAACTGTGGTGTTGGAAAAGACTCTTGAGAGTCCCTTGGACTGCAAGGAGACCCAACCAGTCCATTCTAAAGGAAATCAGCCCTGGGTGTTCTTTGGAAGGAATGATGCTAAAGCTGAAGCTCCAGTACTTTGACCACCTCATGCGAAGAGTTGACTCATTGGAAAGGACTCTGATGCTGGGAGGGATTGAGGGCAGGAGGAGAAGGAGACGACAGAGGATGAGATGGCTGGATGGCCTCACCGATTCGATGGATGTGAGTTTGAGTGAACTCTGGCAGCTGGTGATGGACAGGGAGGCCTGGCGTGCTGCGATTCATGGGGTCACAAAGAGTCGGACATGACTGAGCGACTGAACTGAAGGTTTTAATATTATTAAAATTAATAATAAGTTTTTATTATTAAGTGAGAAGGTGATGAACTGTTCTTTGTTTTATGAAAAATTATTCATTGGATTTAATGTATTTCATAGAATTGTGGAGACAGAAAATGTTTTTATTTCAAAATAATTATCTCCAACATACTAAAAGTTACAATTACCTAACAAATAGTATTATCATATGCAATGTTTCTTTACTGAAAATTTAAATTGAATCTTCTTAATAAAGATTTTGCAGAAATTTACAGAAAGACATGTACAGCAGAACTCATATAGCAGAAAATAAATAAATTATACAAGCAATATAAGGGACTGATTATCTGGAAATCTAGGCTCATATAGTTACTACCTTTGAGCATTAACTTTATCTTTTTTCAAATCTAGGTTAAATAAGGAATAAATATATATATATAGGTGTACATATATAAAATATTACTATAAATATTTCATTTTACACATGGATATGTTATTTATATATATTAAACTTTCTCATTATAATTATTATAACTGGAATTTATATGTTGCTTAATATGGTTTTTAAAAAATTTTTAATTGGGGTATAGTTGCTTTACAATGCTATGTTAGCTTCTGCCGTACAACAATGTGAATCAGCTAGCCCCTCTTTTTAGGATTTCCTTCTCACTTAGGTCACCACATTGAGTAATTTCCCTATTCTATACAGTAGGTTCTCATTATGTTGCTTAATATGTTAATATTTGATCTGAGCACAGTCAGATCATTACCCTCTCATTTTAATTCTCACAACAAATCTGTGAGTTATAAATATTCACGTCCCCTATTTTGTAGGCAAGAAAATATAGCTTTAAAATAGTTCATCAAAAGTCACACAGCTTGCGTATGTCAGAAACAAGTTACAAATTCAAATGTGTCTGATCCCATAATCCGAGTATTATTTTGCCAGACGGTAAGAGCCTATGGACCCTGATGTTTAATTATATGATGGCTTTTACTAGATCACTGAATTATATTATGCGCTGTAGTTAAAACATTTAAATTGCTATCATTGTCTTTTGGGCAAGAGGGTTTCAGACAGTTATTGGTGTAGATTTCAAATATTTAAGTTTGCCTTTATCTAATCTTACAGTGACACATTTAACACCTATTTCTGCACATGAACATGAAACAAACTGCACAGATCTTTGAACCTCAGTTGCCATATATCTAAAAAGGGGAATTGTGATAAGTAACTGCATGTGTTTGGGGAATGTTTCAGGAGACAGTGTATAAATTTCTTAATATACTTTCTCATATTATGTTGCATTCAATAAATACTAATTCCCTTTACATTGACTCACAGTGTTATGTGAAAAAAGGAATTCCTGTGGGAACACAGACTCAAGATGTTTAATCACAACGGACTCATTTTTCTTGATCTTATTGATATAGTGTTCGATTTTGTCCATCATTGATTCATACTAAATGAATGGTGTGCTGCATAGTCTTGTATCAATTTTTTATGCTGGAAGGCTACATTTTCTAGGGTCACTTTCCATGCACATTTCCACATTACAGCTGGCCATCAGGGACTAGTGTTGTGGTGGGAAGGTGGAAGGGGAATAATCATCATCACAGTAGGATACAGTCATAAACACTGTTCTAGCTTCTCTACTCCATAGACAATTCTTATTCTCAAATTCTGGAAAAACAGTCAAAGACTTTTTCTCTTTCAAATTTTCTTTTCTGAGAAAGCAGCTAATCATTTGTGGTACCAGATGGCAGTTTTACTGACATTTATAGAGTATCCACTATATCTAGGCTTTCGTCCTATTTCATGGTGCTTGGATTGCAGGGTACAGGAAACCACTTAAAGTAGTTAAAGAAAAAGAGAACTCTATTGGAAGGATGCTGAGATACTTTCAAAGCCCAAACAGAGTTGGGATTACTTATTACTAATATCTCAAATTGAAAAGTATTCAGATAATTGCCACGGCTCTTTCCCCTTTCTCTGCATTTATCATTGAGATACTCCTTTCATATAGTTTTTTTTTTTTCAAACAGAGAGGCTTTTTCTGTTTCTCTATATTTAAAACACTCAGTTTACATTTCCCCTGTTCGAGCCAAAGGATATTTCTGAATCTCTGATTCAAATTTCCTAAAAACTTGGCCATCTGTTCAACTGCCATCCAGTGAAGTTGACAATAGAATAATGGCTGCCAACATACTTCCCTTCAGGGGGAAGCTCTGAGAAAATGAATGTTATTATGTCCTTGGATATATACCCAGGATGCCTTCCACAGGACTGTGCTGGATGGGTTAAGTATGCTTAAGTTAGTCTAAGTAATACTGTTAATAACCTTGCAGATTAAGCCAGCTAGAAAGCTAACAGAATAGAAATGCTCAGATGTAATACATTTCTGTGATTTGAATCCAGTCTGCTATAACTTTTAAACCAAATGAAACTCTTATAAAATTATAGACACATAAAGAATATGTGGAGGCGAAATATTTTTTTCCTAAATGTAAGCTAATTTGAACACTGCACTTGGGTGTTGAATTTTGTCTTTGAGACAGGGACAGAGAAGGGGAGAGACAGGCAGAGGGAGAGAAAGACAGTACGAAGAGAGACGAAGAGAGAACAGGAAGTAGAAAGGAAAGGAGGAAGAGGGGAGAAGGAGATCATTTGCAGGTATGAACATTCTAGAAGATGAGCCATTTATCAAATACCTAGTAATGATTCAACAATAAAAATCTATATTCATGCTTTTAAGTTTGGTGATGATGAGCACTTTATGAAAATCAACACAAATTCATTATCAGAGAAGAAAATATTAAAACTTATCAACAAGGAGGAAGAAAAAAAAAAGATCCTGTGTTCTAGAAGAGATTTTGTTACTTTTTTTCTTATTTGTACATTAGGTTTAATTTAATTGTGTGTGGATAAATGGCATCATGATAGAAGAGTTGTGACACACACGTTCTCTCAAAGTGCTACATTCCTGTGCATTGGGGACCCAGATTAACTATAGAGTATTCATAAAATGTAACCTACGTTAGGTTGAAAGGTTGACTTTAGGGAGAAAGCAATTCGTTATTCCATATTTCACCCCTTAGCCCTCAACTCTGATTTACATGTAGCAAGAGATATCATGTGAAGTTTCAGATGTGACTGCGGAAGAAAGCAAGCTGGGGTCAGGTGGGTAGGAAGAGAGAAAACAATTAGTCGTTAAGTTAGTTTAAGAATTCCATACCTGCGATAAATGAGGAATTCATAATGATGATATCTGAAATGCATTTACGTATCCTAAAACATGTAGTGAATTTTACTAGTAATGATTATCTACAAAGATAAAACAGTATTGTTTAATGATTTAAAGCTTTAAGAGTCACTCAGCTGGTCTTGACTTAGACTATTAAGTTTGGCTTATCTCTAGTTGTAAATGAAGGTAAGATTTGTGAGAAAAAAATAATAATAATCAGCTGCGACAGGGTAAATGCCCTCTTAGTAAAATAAGGTAAGTACATGAATTTACTGAAACAGAGTAAAATTTATCCAACAGGAAGATATGATTTTCTTTCATATACTTGATACGCCAGGGAGGGGCTGAGGAAATAATAAATCACTGAGATATGAGCTACTTTGTTTTAGACAAAAACAAATACAGACAGAGTGAAGGACTCTGTATTATTTTTTTCTCCAACTCAACTCTTATCTCCCAAACTCCACCAGCTCCACTAGCATTCTACTCCCACTGGCAGGAAGGGGGTCCAGCACATTTAAGGAAACAAGCATTACCTCTGATAGTGACATACGGGCAAAGATGGTGGCTACAATATTTGCACATGGATATTGAGCATGCCTGTGTGCTCAGCCACTTCAGCCATGTCTGACTCTTCACAACCCCATGGACTGTAGCCCGCCAGCCTCCTCTGCCCATGGGATTCTCCAGGCTAGAATACTGGAATGGTTGCCATTTCCTCCTCCACTGGATCTTCCTGACTCAGGAATCGAACCCCCCCTCTTATGTCTCCTGAATTGGCAGGCAGGTTCTTGACCACTAACGCCATCTGGGAAGTCCTGGTTATTATTCAGGAAGGGTTGGAGAATCCTGCATGGGTGGGATTCTAGCATAAGGAAATAATTTAGAGTGACCAATTCATCCTCTATTGCTTAGGACTGAAGCGTTTTCTGGAACTTGGGACCTCTACTGCTAAAACAGGAAAATTCTCTCAGACAAATCAGAATAATTGGTTACCCTAGAAGAGAGAGATGGATAAAGAGTTAAACATGTAAATGGTTCACTTAGGACTGCTAAAAGCCTTCCTGATAGCTCAGTTGGTAAAGAATCAGCCTGCAATGTGGGAGACCTGGGTTCAATTCCTGGGTTTGGGAAGATTCCCTGGAGAAGGAAAAGGGTACCCACTCCAGTATTCTGGCCTGGAGAATCCCATGGACTATATAGTCCATGATGTCACAGAATCGGACACAACTGAGTGACTTTCACTCACTTCACTCACTCATTCAGAGTCCTTAATGGTTTTGACTTGAGACTTTGCCAAGCTCACTTCATAGCCTTATGAAATAAGGCCTTATATTCGGGCTTCCCAAGTGACTCAGTGATAAAGAATCTACCTGTCATGCAGGATATGTCAGTTCGATTCCTGGGTCAAGAATATCGCCTGGAGAAGGAAATGGCAACCCACTCCAGTATTCTTGCCTGGGAAATCCCATGCACAGAGGAACCTGGCGGGCCATGGTCCATGGGATCACAAACTGTCTGACACGACTTAGCAACCAAACAGCAACAGCATCTTATATTTAGGAGCTAAAAATAGAGATGAGGAACAGTTACCTTTCCTTCTCCCTCCCAAATTCCAAAATATACATGCATTGTGTACCGTTGTGCTATATTAAAACCAAACCTTTCAAAAGTATCTCATTTTTTTTTTTTATATTCCCACTATGTATTTGCTTTGGGAAAACATGTATATATGCACATGTGACAAACATACAGCTAAATGTTATAATTTTATGTAACATTACAGAAGTTTCTTCTTAGGCTTTTAATAATTATATATTTAACGGCCATGTAAACAGTAGTGGTATTAATATACCATTTCAGAGTGACTGAGGTTTGGTTACATTCAGTTTGTTTTTTAAAAATCATCGATGATTCATTTATAAGCATCTTTTTGTAGCATAACATACTTTATTTGTTGAGCTGTTACCTCAGAATAAATTTCTGTGGTCAGATCACTATGTATGTATACATGTATGTCTTTATAAGTATTGTGACTTTCTACCTTATTTCTTTGAAAAAAGGTATACTAACTTGAATACTAGTGATAGTATATGTTTCAATTTTACTAAAAATTTGTTAGCAATGTGTGTTTTAATTGATTTTCTAACAATTTTGCTCATGTAAAAACAGTAACAGGTCTATTTTAACAAACATTCATTTTCTGATTCTCAAGCATGAACATTATCCCATGTATATGTTTACTCTTGCTTTTCTTTTTATGAAAATTGACTCTTTGTATTATTTTAACTTTAAAAAATTTACACTCTGAAATGTGGAAGTTTACATTTAGGCATTTTATGCTTCTGGTAGTCTGAATTGCTTGCAAGGCTAAAAAAAAGAAAAAAAAAGTTCATCTGGCATTTCCATTTACAATGCTGTAATATCCATTAGTATGAGTGACACAGCATGTCACCGTGAGTGATATTTGATAGATGACTGGGACAGTTGGAGAACAAAACTCTTTAGATCATGTTTACAGCTTCAATGATACCAGATGCTCTTTTCCTAAAGCTGCCTTATTGACTGAGTCTGAAATGACTAACGGGGAAAATAAAATTAAAGAGAAAACGTGTGATAAATGAGCATTTGGAAGGCAAAGTCAAGGATATAAACAGGTAACATTCCCCTTGAGACCATGTTTTTTAAAAGACAGACTATAATTCTTCTGAACTATACAATGTAAATAACATGGAAGTTGGTTTTAAAGTATAACTGATTGCACTGTTTACAGGAAGACATAAATCAGAAGACAAGCAAAACAAGAGTGGGACATATAAAAAGAAACAGAATGTAGGATTGAGGCATGAGAATGATGAAAGAGATCCTGAATTGTTAGGGAAATTATAAACCTTTCCTTTTTATTTTTCAATTATTTTTCTAGATAGTGATGGTTAAAGTGATTAACACTAGTATGGGAGCTGAAAAATGGCATGCCTGGGTCAGAAGTTCCCACAGAGCCTAGTATGTAGTGTAATTTTTATTTGGCCATAATCAATCACCCTTTTTCTCTAGTTTACATTTGAAAGCAATGGATAAATGCTAAAGATAGGTTCTGAAGGAGTCAGAAATTTCTTCACAGTTATATCTTCTATTTTGGCTGATAAAACACACCCCAGTGAAGTGTGACATCTGCATTTGAGACTGACTCATGCTACTTGGGACTTCAGGACCATCTCCATCGGTGCTATTTTTACCATCTATCTAACCTGGATGAGGGTGTTTCTGCTGTCACCAGGCCTGTTACAAAAGCAACTTTAATGCAATTTGTATAGTTAGGTAAAACGGTTCTGTGTGCCTGTCCTGGAATTTTTTTGCTTGTGATTTTTGGGGCAGATGGGGAGACTGATATTTTAAGAATTCAGTTGTCCTTCCAGACAATCTAGACTTCAGCGCACCATCATCAGGTAAGAACAAGTCCAAATTCCAAAAATTCCACCATCCTAGCTGGTATGGATCCTTAAAATATTATTTAATTTTTCTAGGTCTCATCTCATATAAAATGTATATAATGCTATGTGACATCTTTGGGAGGATTGAAAATAGCTCTCTTTCAGAAATTTGTAAAAACAAAGAAAGAAATTTAAAAAAAAACAAAACAAAAAAAACTTGGCCCCTGGGAGGAAAGTAGCCTTTCAAATGTTGTGCTTTCTTTTCTTCTATTTATATTTGAGCTGGTGGTACTTTAGCAGATCTACATTTAGTTTCCAAGACATCACATTTGCTCTGACCATTTGTCTGTGCTTTTCTGGATAGCTACATACATGTTCAACTGATTTTGACTGTGCAAATATAACTACATTTGGATGAATGGTTAATGACCCTAAGGAAGTTTGGAAACATTGGCCATAGCAATAAGACAGTCTGTTGGAAGTCAAACATGGCTAAACAAATGCAGAGACTGCTAGAGATACATATATATATATATATATATTTATTTATGTTTGTACCCTCACAAAAATGTACTCAGAAAATGAATTTGCCACATACATATATAGTACTGTGATCTGATTTCCAATGTGTAACATTGATTTATGAAAAATATCCCATTCTGCTTTCTAACTGTTCTTTAAAAATACTTTTTACTGGCTATAGAATATAGCATTTTGAATGTATTGCATTCTTGATAATATTTTATTAAAAGATGTTTTGATTTCCCCTAAATTCATGATTAACATTTGGAGGAGATATCTGCCATAATGTATGAGTTGCATTTCTGTTGTCTCTTTCAAATAGATTTACATAAGGAAAATTATCTATATGGATATCTCTGTGGCTAGAAATTTGTTAAATTATCAGGATAGACATTCCCAAATTACCTATGATAAACTATATTTTAAATGCAGCAGTCTTATAATAGGTAACAATTTAACTTATATGCAGAGTACACCATGAGAAACATTGGGCTGGAAGAAGCACAAGCTAGAATCAAGATTGCCGGGAGAAATATCAATAACCTCAGATATGGAGATGACATCACCCTTATGGCAGAAAGTGAAGAGGAACTAAAAAGGCTCTTATTGAAAGTGAAACAGGAGAGTTAAAAAGCCGGCTTAAAGCTCAACATTCAGAAAACGAAGATCATGGCATCTGGTCCCATCACTTCATGGTAAATAGATGGGGAAACAGTGGAAACAGTGGCTGACTTTATTTTGGGGGGCTCCAAAATCACTGCAGATGGTGATTGCAGCAATGAAATTAAAAGACGCTTACTCCTTGGAAGAAAACTTATGACCAACCTAGATAGCACATTCAAAAGCAGAGACATTACTTTGCCAACAAAGGTCCATCTAGTCAAGGCTATGGTTTTTCCAGTGGTCATGTACGGATGTGAGAGTTGGACTGTGCAGAAAGCCGAGCGCCGAAGAATTGATGCTTTTGAACTGTGATGTTGGAGAAGACTCTTGAGAGTCCCTTGGACTGCTAGGAGATCCAACCAGTCCATCCTAAAGGAGATCAGTCCTGGGTGTTCACTGGAAGGACTGATGCTAAAGCTGAATCTCCAATACTTTGACCACCTCATGCAAAGAGCTGACTCATTGGAAAAAACTCT
This sequence comes from Budorcas taxicolor, assembly GCF_023091745.1. Taxonomy (NCBI): domain Eukaryota; kingdom Metazoa; phylum Chordata; class Mammalia; order Artiodactyla; family Bovidae; genus Budorcas; species Budorcas taxicolor. The sequence goes on along the minus strand of NC_068934.1, from coordinate 20,468,989 downwards.
GATGCTGGGAGGGATTGGGGGCAGGAGGAGAAGGGGACAACAGAGGATGAGACGGCTGGATGACATCACAGAGTCGATGGATGTGAGTCTGAGTGAACTCCGGGAATTGGTGATGGACAGGGAGGCCTGGCGTGCTGCAATTCATGGGGTCACAAAGAGTCGGACGTGACTGAGTGACTGAACTGAACTGAATATTTTGAAACTTTCTAGTTTAATCCCTCATTGGATTTCCATTACTCTTAGACTAAAACGTATACCTTTTTAAAAAAGTGAGATATAATACACATGTTGCATTAGTTTTAGGTGTAAAACACAATGATTTAAATATACGGTGCAAAATGATTACTGCTCTAAGTTCAGGTAACATCCATCACCACATATGGTTACTAATTTGCTATCTTGTGATGAGTGATTGCAGCCATGAAATTAAATGATGCTTACTCCTTAGAAGAAAAGTTATGACCAACCTAGATAGCATATTCAAAAGCAGAGACATTACTTTACCGACTAAGGTCCGTCTAGTCAAGGCTATGGTTTTTCCAGTAGTCATGTATGGATGTGAGAGTTGGACTGTGAAGAAGGCTGAGCGCCAAAGAATTGATGCTTTTGAACTGTGGTGTTGGAAAAGACTCTTGAGAGTCCCTTGGACTGCAAGGAGATCCAACCAGTCCATTCTGAAGGAGATCAGCCCTGGGTGTTCTTTGGAAGGAATGATGCTAAAGCTAAAGCTCCAGTACTTTGACCACCTCATGCGAAGAGTTGACTCATTGGAAAAGACTCTGATGCTGGGAGGGATTGGGGGCAGGAGAAGAAGGGGACGACAGAGGTTGAGATGGCTAGATAGCATCACTGACTCGATGGTCGCGAGTCTGAGCGAACTCTGGGAGTTGGTGATGGACAGGGAGGCCTGGCATGCTGCGATTCATGGGGTGGCAAAGAGTCAGACACGACTGAGCGACTGAACTGAACTGATGAGAACTTTTAAATTATACACCACAGCATTTTAAACTATTGTTATCACACTGTTCATAAAATTTGCAACCTAATATAATCCAGGGCCCTGTATGATCTGGCCTCTGCTCAGCTCTCTACTGTTATCTCAGATAAGCCTCCTACTTTCTTCCCTCTTCTTCAGCTATCCTGGTCTGCTTTAGATTTCTCAACAAAACAAGGCATTTCTTGTCTCATGTTCACTGTGCCTGCTTTTGTCTCGGTATCAAATTCTTGTCTTGATCTCTTCCTTTAGATCAGAATTTAAATATCACTTCTATAAGAGATTTCCCTAGACCATCATCTCTAACTACTCTCAACTGCTAAAGTGAGTTTTTTTCATAGTTCTTATCCTAGTAGAAGCAAGCTCCATCAGGACCAGAACAAGGATATAGGCATAGTATGGAGCCTGCTCTAAGTGTTCACTATTTTATAAGATATGACTGCAAAAGGTTAACAAATTAGCTGTAATACTATTTGTAATGTTATAACTATTTTCTCTTTATCATTTCCTCTTATTTATATAGTTGGCATTTTATTTAGATAATATTTTATATATTTATACATTCAGTATCATAGTTACTCATTTATGATTAAATTTAATCTTTAATGCTTTCAAGGTCCTGGGCTACCTGAGATGAGTTACTGATGATTTTTTTTTCAAATGTTTATGAATAATTTTTACATTAAACTATCTTATCTTTCTAAAATTTATTTTGATATATGGTATGAGGTAATATTTATTTTCTATAAGTAGCAATATTTGGTCTATTCTTATTACCACTGTTAAAATAATTCATATCTTCTTGGTTGGTTTAATATGTGTTGGTAGACAGAATCATATTTCCCCTTAAGATGTCTATATCCTTATCTTCAAAATCCATAAATAATACTTTGTCTTGCAAAAGGGGCTTTTCACGTGAATAAGTTAAAAATATTGACATGAGGAGATTGTCTTGAACTATCTGGGTGAGTTTAATTTGACCTTAATTGTCCTTATAAAACAGAGGCAGGACAGTCAGAGTCAGAGGAGATGTGATAATAGAGATAAGAGGGGGTTTTCAAGATGGTACTCTCCTGCTGGCTTTTTAGATGGTGGATGGGGCCATGAGCAGAGGAATGCAGGTGACCTCTAAAAGTGGAGAAGGCAAGGAAGTATTGATTTATTCTCTCCTGGAGCAAGCAGTGCACCTTTAGAGGTCACCTGCATTTCTCTGTGCATGGACTTTATCAATGAGTAAAGATTTGATAACGAAGATTCAGTGAAGCTCAGAGTATATTCTTTAGACCATGTTTCATTGACTTTTTTTTTTAATTGTCTTACAGTGAGAGTTTTAAGCACTGAAACAATGTCACACATTTCAAAATTCATGTAAAAATATTTTGTGATACTTATTTTTTTTTCTTTTTTTAAAAAAGCTTTACTGAGATACAGTTTATGTACCATAAAATTTATGTTTTTTTTTAAATTTTTATTTTTACTTTATTTTACTTTACAATACTGTATTACTCAAAGCAATCCCTTACAGTTTTAGAGGAACTTACACTTTTCTAAGCACTTACACATACATTATCTTCTTTTGGCTCTAACAAAATCTGTTATACAAAAGGAATGATTGATTTTCTTATTTCATTTTAAATATAAGGAAATATTATTCTCTGAGAATCAGAGAGTTTAATTTATCCATGATCATGTACTAAGAATCAAATCTGGAGCAGGCCAGGCCCTGACATGTTATCCTAGAAAGGAATTTGGTCATTAGAGAGAATCTTCTATAAGTAGACAAGAAAGAGTGAGATAATCTAACAGAAAAAAAAAAAAAAAAAGATAAAATATCTTTATCAGCCATCACAAAAAAGAAAATTCAGATTTTCAATAAGCCTGGAAAAAAGATAGCATTATCATGGCTTTAGTCTCTAAGCTGTGTCCAACTCTGTGACCCTATGCACTATAGCCCACCAGGCTCCTCTGGCCATGGGATTTTCCAGGCAAGAATACTGGAAAGGGTTGCCATTTCCTCCTCCAGGGGAATTTCCAGACCCAGGGATCAAACCTAGATATCCTGTGCTGCAGGCGATCTCCTGCACTGCAGGTGGATTCATTACCAACTTAACCACCAGGGAAGCTCTGATAACAGTATTAGGAAAATGCAACGTAAAATCACAAAGATACACCACTATTCATATACTGAAGTAAGTAAAGATAAAAATAACTGAATGAGGCTCTCCAGCAAGTTGTAAACTCATTTATTGCTGGGCTGATCTGCAAATATAAACATATGCTTATACTATGACCCCAAAGTTACACTCCAAAATGAATTTCCAGTTAAGTTCATAGCAGATATACGTGTGTGTGTGTGTATATAGTATTAACTGCAAACAGTCCAATTGGTCACAAACAGTTAAAAAGATAAGAAGCTTGTGATATATTCATATACAAGCATGTACTTCACAAAAGTAATTTAAAAAAATATATAGATTAATTTAATTTCATAGACGTAATAATGAGCAAGAAAAATCAAAGATAAAAATACAATGCTATATGATTTCATTTATATAAAATTAAAAAATAAAAAAGAATGGAGGGATATATTTTTAGGGTATATTTCAGAGAAAGCATGTAGAATCCTACAGATGTTTCACATATTGTCGTGGGAGCTAGTTTTATGAGTTTCTACAGGTATAAATATAATGAGAAGTACATTTAATATCTGTGCACTTTATTTTACATATCTTATTATCTTATAGGGGAGCAAAATTTTCCACCCCAAACTGCGTCTCTTTGACATGAGGGTCAATTTAGGCTGATGACTATTATGGCCACGAAAACTCAGGATGCTCTTTTTACCTTCCTCCATGGCGCCCCACTCCAGTACTCTTGCCTGGAAAAATCCCATGGGCGGAGGAGCCTGGTAGGCTGCAGTCGATGAGGTCGCTAAGAGTCGGACACGACTGAGTGACATCACTTTCACTTTCAATTGTCTAAAAGAATGTAGATAGAGGATCTTTTCCAATAAGGGAGCTATCACCATAGAAACTATAGTACAAACTATTTTGTGTAAACAGAAAGCAACCTAGCAAAGCTCATTTATTAAAACTTTTTATGTTTAGTGATAGGATAATTGCTTTATAATACTGTATTAACTTCTGCTATATAATAACATGAATCAGCCATAAGTATATATATATGTCCCCTTCCTGTTGAGCCTCCCCCCTTCACCCCCTACCCCATCCTACCCCTCTAGACTGTCACAGAGCGCTGCACTGAGCTCCCGGTTTATACAGCAACTTCCCAGTAGCAATCTATTTTACATATGGTAATGTACATGTTTCAATGCTATTCTATCAATTCATCACATCCTCTCCTTACCCTGCTGTGTCCAGATTCCTCCTCTATGTCTGCGTCTCTATTTCTGCCCTGCAAAGAGGTTCACAGTGCCATTTTTCCAGATACTATATATATATGTGTGTGTTAATATACAGTATTTGTTTTTCTCTGACTTACTTCACTCTGCAAAACAGGCCCCAGGTTCATCCACCTCACTAAAACTGACTCAGATGTGTTCTATTTTACAGCTGAGTAATATTCCATTGTATACATGAATACATGTGATATACATGTGTATACATGTGATACATGTATACACGTATCACAACTTCTTTATCTATTCATCTCTATGTCCCACCACCCCCGTTTGTCCCAGCAAACATTTGTTTATCAGTTGTTTGCTCTTCCCTCTCCGTGTAAATTGTCTTCCTCTACTTTGTATCAAATCACTACCTTCACGTTGGTGAGATACTCAGTTCTCCTGGGTCTCTCCTGTGTGTGCGTATTATAAACTTGTTTGATTTTTTTCTGGTTAATCCATCTCATGTCAATATAATTATTAGACCAGCTGGAAGAACTTAGAAGTATAGTAGAAAATTTCTACCTCCCTGACAACCTTCACATGTTTAAAAATTTATATAAATATGTTTTTAAAATGTATAAAAAGTAATGTGATATTTTAGGACAGCTTCTAACACTAACACACTATATAAAGCAAAAACAATAAAGAAAAGAGACAACTATTTAGCAAGATTTTCTCTTAAAACCAAGCATTGTAATTTATACTAAAGAGAAATAATAATTATATACATGCAAACTCATGAGAAATAATTAACACAATTAAAAGAAATATTCAAAGTGAAACACTATTTAGACTTTATTAACACCCTTATGGCAGAAAGTGAAGAGGAACTGAAAAGCCTCTTGATGAAAGTGAAAGAGGAGAGTGAAAAACTTGGCTTAAAGCTCAACATTCAGACAACGAAGATCATGGCATCTGGTCCCATCACTTCATGGGAAATAGATGGGGAAACAGTGGAAACAGTGTCAGACTTTATTTTTTTGGGCTCCAAAATCTCTGCAGATGGTGACTGCAGCCATAAAATTAAAAGACGCTTACTCCTTGGAAGAAAAGTTATGACCTAGATAGCATATTGAAAAGCAGAGACATTACTTTGCCGACTAAGGTCCGTCTAGTCAAGGCTATGGTTTTTCCTGTGGTCATATATGGATGTGAGAGTTGGACTGTGAAGGTTGAGCACCAAAGAATTGATGCTTTTGAACTGTGGTGTTGGAGAAGACTCTTGAGAGTCCCTTGGACTGCAAGGAGATCCAACCAGTCCATTCTGAAGGAGATCAACCCAGGGATTTCTTTGGAAGGAATGATGCCAAAGCTGAAACTCCCGTACTTTGGCCACCTCATGCGAAGAGCTGACTCATTGGAAAAGACTCTGATGCTGGGAGGGATTGGGGGCAGGAGGAGAAGGGGATGACCGAGGATGAGATGGCTGGATGGCATCACTGACTCAATGGACGTGAGTCTGAGTGAACTCTGGGAGTTGGTGATGGACAGGGAGGCCTGGCGTGCTGCAATTCATGGGGTCGCAAAGAGTGGGACACAACTGAGCGACTGAACTGAACAAAAATATGAATGTAAAATCAATAGCAATGAAAGATGTTAAAGAAATCTCCCAGAGATTTAATAATACAATAGTTCAATTTCTTAATGCTTTTTTGTAAAAGCATTAACTTCTGATTAGTATGTGTGTCTGGATAGGTTAAAAAATGGAGAGGAGAAAGTTACAAGGGAAAAAATAAATAAATAACATAAAAAATTGTCTTTATAACAACTTTTTTGTTTTTTTGTGCTGTTTTATTCCCAGTACCTAAAGGATGAGACCAGCCTTTAGGTTTTGGGCTTCCCTGGTGGCTCAGATGGTAAAGAATCTGCATGCAATGCGGGAGACCTGGGTTTGATCCCTAAATTGGGAAGATACCCCTGGAAAAGGGAAAGGCTACCCACTCCTGCATTTTGGCCTGGAGAATTCCATGGACAGAGGAGCCTGGGAGGCTACAGTCTATGCTGTCACAAAGAGTTGGACAAGACTGAGCTACTTTCATTCACTCACCTAAATGGAAGTCTGACATAATGACTATCAAAAAGTACTTGTTGAATAATAAAAGGCTTTTACAGGACTGAATTTATAAAGTAGAAAGCTCCCACCAGTTTCTCACTTCAGAGGATGGTAAAAAGATTCACGTTAAATCAAATTATTATAAATATTCATAACACAAAGAAGAAACAGTAGTAGGGTTTAGAAACCCCAGAGGCAAAATCAGTTTACAATCAAAGAATGTGTGCCTTTGATTTGCTCATCTACCTTTAAAACATCTACTGCCTCCACTGACATGGCCTATTGCTTTAATGTATGGCATCCAAGCAGCTCCTGTCGTGTATAAATAGTGAACCATTCATTCTAGATTTCCAAAGTCAGCTGTCCCACAGTTGTCCAGGCATGATAAATTACAGAGCTAATAAAGGAATAAATAAGAAATTAGGTTCATTATGAGAAGTAACATCTTACACTACCCTAAATTTTGAAAATTTATTGTGTAGATTCGGGATGAGTGCCTTCAACATAAAAAAGTAGTTATGATTACAGGAAGCAAATAACATTGACAACACTTTCAAACAGAAGAGTATTCCTCAAATCCACATGAATGTGATGCCTTAGAGCATGCTTTTGGGGGAATAGTAGCATCCAAGGATTTTATGCGCAGCTAATTCTTAAAGAGCAATCTCATTCCTTTAAATAACCCTAATGGATTAGCTCCAGGAGCTAGCAGAAGAGAAATTTTACCCCTTCAAAATCTGCATCAACATGGAAACTTCATATATCCTTTGTGTCATCTTTATAGCAGGATGGATGGAGAGAAATCATTGAGCTCTACATTAAAAAAAAAGGGGGGGTGGATTTGTTCAACAAAGACTTTAAATGCTCAAAGCAGGGGATATAGACACACTGTCAAAGTCACTACAGTGGCTGAGAAGACTTTACTTTTCTGACCACCATTGACAAACTTTCTCATCTTTTGTTTTCCTCCAGTTTCTTGGTCCTGTTTGAACATAGGAGGCATAAATCCCTTCCAGAATTTTACTCTATCTGCAAAGCCTTCCCTTGAATGTTCTCGTTTACTTGCTAAGTCCTGTCCACCTTTTCGTGACCCCATAAATTGCAGCACATAAGGCTCCTCTGTTCTCTACTATCTCCTGAAATTTGCTCAAATTAAATTCCATTGAGTCAGTGATACTATCTAACCATCTCATCCTCTGTCACCCCCTTCTCTTTTTGCCTTCTATCTTTGACTCTTCAATCCTTTGAATACCCATACAGAAAACTCCCTCACCTCCCAATAATGCTTTGCTTTCAACCTTTATTTGGCCATTACATGTAGGAATTAGCCAAAGATTGGTTTGGAGGGTTCACTCCAAAGAGCTTTGCCTTGCTGATACTAATCATGGAGAATGGAAAGATAACAGAATGAATATTAAAGTATATTTGTCTCTCAAGATGATCTTTATCAAAGTATCAGAAACAGCCAAACCTAGGAGAACTCAAAGAATTGGAAAAAAAAAAATTGCTTTCTCTTTGTCTCTTTGTATAAAGTAAAGGGAAAAAAAGTAGACTGTCCAGGCAAAGACATAAAGGATTTTGGAGCCTAGAGGATTCATTATTCTGTCAGGCCAGAAATATTGCTGTAGAAATTCAAAGAAAAACTCTTGCAAACAAAAGATACAATGATTTGTCCATAAATAGTAGTGCAATTTAAGTTAAGAAATGAGCTAAGAGAGACCTAGAGACTGTCAGACCAAGTGAAGTAAGTCAGAAAGAGAAAAACAAATATATTAACAAATATCATAAATATAGAATCTAAAAATATGATGCAAATGAATCTATTTACAAAGCAGAAATAGAGACACATACATAAAGAAGAAACACAGACTTTTGAACACCAATGAGGGGAAATGGGTGTGGGATGCATCGGGAGATTGGGGCTGATATATATACACTTCTATGTATAAAATACATAAATAATGAGAATACTGTATAGCACAGGGAACTCTACTCAATGTTCTGCATTGACCTAAAACGGAAGGAAATCCAAAAAAGAGGGGATATATGAATACATATAGCTGATTCACCTTGTTGTACAGCTGAAATTAACAAATATTGTAAAACAACTATACTCCAATAAATTTCTTTAAAGATAACAAGAAAGAGAAGAGATGATTTGTTTCCATTAATTTATACCCATTAATAGCAAATGGAAAAGGTTGTCCAGATAAACCTCTCAGAGGGATGAGCAAAATCTACCAGTTCTAATTCATCTATTTACTAGTTGGGGATGGATTACTTTCATCTATATCTCAGGAAGAAAAATTCAGGCTGAATGTTGGGAATTAATAATATGAACCTTATTTGGGGAAAAGTAATTCAATATTGTTGCAAACTCAGCATAAATTTCTTTACAAAGAAAAATAAGAGATAAATTGTACTCTAATAAAAGTCACAGAACAGTTAAACTTGATTTTAATCTGGGAGTGGGAACGAATGACAACTTTATGTCTTATATTTTGATTAGCTATAAGTATATCATTCTTGCTCTCAAGTACAGAAACTGTCTATGTAGAATATATTTTAAGTACTCAATATATGTAAAGTGAATTACATTATTTTCCCACTGGAGAATGAAGATTTATTCACAAAAGGATTGGTATTTTTCTTTGACAGGTCTAGATGTCTCAGCTTCTAGCTCAAAACAGAAAATCTAGAAAGAAATAGTGATCCTTACATGCTCCAGCCAATAAATCTTATTTTGCAGGACTGTTCTTAAACTTTGATATAACCTGCTACACAGAAAGATGACTCTGTCCTCTTGGCTTTTACTCCCAGATCGAATTCTGTCTGTGCAGTTAAAACATCTGTGCCCTTTGTTTCCAATGAACAAGGAAGAAATCATTTATTTTCACCATAATGCCCAGTGACTCATTTGGCTTGCCATTCAAAGATGGGGAGGTAGATACACTTTGTGCTCACAACTGTACTTAACCGAATAAATGTTTAATAGTGGATAGTGTTAGTTGCTTAGTTGTGTCCGACTGTGCTGGAGTCCAACTCCAGCAGCCAGGGATTCAACGTGAAGAGGTGAATGGTGTCAGTGAATGAGACAGCCTCTCAGTTTCCTTTGGACTGCCTGCTTATTTCAAGTTTAAGATTCTTTTTTATACTTTTACAAAAACATTAGGCCAGAGGTTTGACATTTTCAGTTCCCCCTCTCCCAGATTTATTATCTCCATAAATCATTGTTGCTCTTCAAACAGAGTTCCTGCTTCAGGGATTCTCTTGGAATCAGCCTTATCATCTATTATCTACCTCTTCTAATGTGTCCTATAGTTAACTTGTGATTACATTGTAACTCATGCTACATTCCTCAGTTTACTACTTAGCTTCCTAAGTCTTGTTTGCCCCTAACATCATGAGCTCACTGTCTCTTAAAAAGGCTTCTAGCTATAGTGTCTCTAAAAATTCCTAACTTCTCTAAGTTATAGTAAAATATGCACCAGGCTCCTCTGTCCATGGGATTCTCCAGGCAAGATATACTGGAGTGGGTTGCCATTTCCTTCTCCATTAGTGGTGGATAAGGGTTCCTATAATTCTAAGTCCATCCCTTTAACTACAGTAATCAATTACAACTATCACAGGACATTTTCTAAATAACATACCTTCCTTGTGAAAGCCCTTCTGAAGTACTTCATCTGCATAATACATACCTGATTTGATTGCATTCCAGTTTTTTAAAATCTATTTAGCTATCTTTAGAATAGTAAAAACGAAAGAAAAATGTGCATAGGGAAAATCAAAAAAGAAAACTGAGGTAAGTGGATATGAATGGCAGAATTTTTTAGACAGATGGTTTTATAAGCAGCCTTGAAAGCAAAAAAGGAAATTGAACAAAGCAAACTCAGGTAATGGTTGCAAAACCATGCTAATAAAAACAGGGGACTGAGACATATTTAAGGGAGGCTGAGTAAATTAATTCATTTACTTATTCAGCCATTCATCCAGCAAATGCTTATTTTTCAATTATGAGACATGCATATAAAAATACTGAGGATAGATACACAAATCCAACTACTATAATCCTTAAACTCACAGAATGCTGTCCAGCTGGAAAACATAGACATTAAGTTAATAATGCCAGAAGTAACAATACAAGTGTGATTATAACTGAGTGGTCCAGGCCAAGCATTTCTGACATGCTATGTGAACCCGGAAATAAAGTCACTGTGGATGGTGCTAACATAACAGTGTATGTGGAACACTAGCTGGGATCACTCTCCTGTATCCTTCCTGTTCAACTGTCCTGATGTTAAGAATGTCTGAACATTCACCTTTTTTCATTATCTCTTTTGAACAACAGAAGGAAAAAGGCAAGACCTATTTCAAAAAAACCGAACAACTAAAAAAAAAAAGTCATACGCAAAAAGAGAGTTAAATTGTGTAGTTTATAGTCTTTACTATGGATAGACCAGTTCTGGTCATTTCAAGAATTATCAAAAATTTAGCTTTAATCCTTTTTTCCACCAACTTACATTGATAAAATAAGCTGGAGAGGTTAATATTTAAATGCATTCAATTTCAGATATTCTAAGAATCAGGGATTTATCACACAATTAAATTAAGTTATGCATGGAAACAAAGCTGGGAAACGAATTAGCAAAGCGTAAAATAACACCTATTCTGATTTAAAGGTGCTATTCTATCAGGGGCAGAGTTATAACAAAGGGGGAACTTTCTAGGTCATGTTGGAATCCCACACGGAAAGCAGCATCCATTTTCAAATGACAACATGTTATTTGTGAAGCTGTGCCTTATGGAGGTCCTTATTTGGAAATCCTCGTATGTAAGTGGTAGGGTGTCTGGGAAGTATAACTACTGTAACCTTTGTATCATGCTCAGATCGCTCTAAAGTAGACTGAAAGCGCTGAGAGGAGGATCTGAACCAAAACCAAATTACTCTTTTTCTCACTGTCAAACAGCACTGAAGAGTTGAGAGACTATTTGCAACTCAGAGCTACTTAGGTAGTAGTTTCCTCTTAAATTACATTACAAAGAAGTTTATTGTGTTATGTTTTAGTCAAAGGACTGAAAGAGATAATAAGTATCAAAAAGAGAAAAGACTGCTTAAATATTAGACATCATATTTTTCTGCAATTTTATGTGTTAAATGTAAAAAAAAAAAAAAAATCCGCCCTGTTGGGAGCTTCATGTTTCTTCACTACTGAAACCCCTCCTCTTACTCCCATGGAAGGATACCTTCACTGAATGCTTACTGTGTCATGTCCCTACTGTTTGCCATACACTGATTCATAAAATACTTATAAAAACTCTAGAAAGTATATCCTGCTATTGTCCCCATTTTATAGATGAGATACAAGGTTGTGTAACTCGTACAAAGCCAACCTAAGTTTACATACCTGTACATTCTGGCTCCAGAATCTGTACTCTTAAGTATCTCTTCACAACTATGCCTTTGCCACTTTGCTCATCCTGCCTTACATATTTCCACTGCAACTTATTTTTAGTAAAACTTGTCAGATTTTGGTTTCAAATGCATATATAATATTCTCAAAGAATCCTTTGTTTTCTCTAGAGAAAACACTCCTATGTGGATAGACAGGAAGCCACTCCTAGGTGCTATTAAAGAACTAAGAGTTAACAACACTCACCACACTGTTTCAATTACCTTTCCCCCCCTCTATCTTCCCCACTAACTTGAGATTCTTAAATGCAGACAGATTATATTCCCAAGAGTTCGTGGGATCTATGAATGAGCGTACAGGAGGTACATGAACATTACGTGAAGATGTTGTTGCTGTTGTTCAGTCATTCAATCATGTCCGACTGTGTAACCCCATGGACTGCAGCACATCAGGCTTCCCTGTCCTTCACTATCTTCCAGAGCTTGCTCAAACTCACGTCTATTGAGTCTGTGATGCCGTCCAACCATCTCATCCCATCGTCACCTTCTCCTCCTGCCTTCAATCTTTCTTAGCATCAGGGTCTTTTCCAATGAGTCGGCTCCTTGCATCAGGTGGCCAAAGTATTGGAGCTTCAGCATCAGTCCTTCCAATGAATATTCAGGGTTTATTTGCTTTAGGATGGACTGGTTGGATCTCCCTGCAGTCCAAGGGACTCTCAAGAGCCTTCTCCAATACCACAGTTCGAAAGCATCAATTCTTTGGTGCTCAGCCTTCTTTATGGTCCAACTCTCACATCTGTACATGACTACTGGAAAAACCATAGCTTTGACTAGATGGACCTTTGTTGGCAAACTAATGTCTCTGCTTTTTAATACACTGTTTAGATTTGTCATAGCTTTTCTTTGAAGGAGCAAGCTTCTTTTAATTTCATGGCTGCAGTCACCATCTGCAGAGATTTTGGAGCCCCAAAAAATAAATTCTCTCAGTGATAATTTGGTAAAAATTATTTTGGAAATTGTAAGTAGCATGTAAATATCATAGCTTATTATTTCTCTTTATAATAATAAAAAATGTATCCTATGGCAATAAAGCATCTCGGAAAGGGTATAAAATTTTTTAAAAATGTTTCACAAAAGGAAAAACACTGATTTATGTCCACTTCAAAGTACTTTCACATTGGAAAAGGTGATACACTACTGGCATTTTACAAATTAAGAAGACAGAATGAAAAGAAAATCACTTGCATGATCAAAGTAAATTATAATACTCAGTTATTACATCAGGAAGACTTAACAATGGTTTCTCAGCAAGACTTGCTAAGGAACAACTGAAGGAACCATGGAATTTCATGACTTAATTCTCTTTTATTCCACTGAAATCAAGAACGCTATAAATTGAAACTAAATTTCAGTGTATTCAGTAGAAGAACACATGACATAAAGCACTCACAACATAGAACACAGGCTTCAAATGAGGATATTTCATGCAAAGAATATCATATAATATACGGCAGGAGTTTCAGACTAAGAACTTAGTGATAGTACAGCCCCGATTACTTACTATTGTATTTCTAAAGGTGACCAATGGCCTAGTCAATGTTTGGATCCATGCAGTCAAGAAAGAAATGCCTGTGTTCTCAGAAGATTATGGAGGTATCCAAACGGAACTGCTAAGATCTTTATTCCAATGACAAATGGATTAATAAGTAAAGTCTACATCTAAATTAACATTAAGAATCTAGAGGCCCTGAAGAGAAAATTAGTGTAAGAAAAAGTAGGTTTGTTTTTATTTTTTGATTAGGCATTCTTAATATTAATCAACCTTCTTGCTTTAGGACACAGAGTATCCTAAAATGAATTCTTCTTCATCTTTACCAGGCAGGTTTTTATAGCCTCCTGATCTGATGCTTATGGAGATTGAAAGAGATAATGCATATCAAGTTGTATATAAGACATTATTAAAAGGCATTCTAAGTAGTTTTGTTTCAGCTATTATTATAAACTGCATATCAATGACGGTGGTCCTACTTCTCAGAAAATTAAAACTATCAATTATTTCATTTTCTCATAAGTAAATATATTGGTCAAGGTTCTCCAAACAAATAGAACCAATGGAATATGTATGTGTATCACTGGGATATATTAATATATAAACAATACAATATATACAACAAAATATATATGTTCCCAGGTGGCACTAGTGGTGAAGAACCCACCTGCCAATGCAGGATAGACAAGAGACGTGGGTTCCATCCCTGAGTTGGGAGTATCACCTGGAGGAGGGCATGGCAACCCACTCTAGTATTCTTGCCTGGAGAAGCCCATAGACAGAAGGAGTCTGGCAGCTCCAGTCCACGGGGTGGCAAAAACTTGGACATGACTGAAGTGAATTAGCACACAAACAGGCATACAGTGAGAGAGAGACAGAGACGAAGAAAGAGAAAGTTTAATTTTATGGAACTGGTTAATACTATTAGGATGCTGGCAAGTCACAAGACCTTCAGGGTGAGCTTGCAAGCTGGAGATGACCCAGGACAGCCAATGGTTTAGTTTCAATCTGAGTCCAAAGCCCTGACGATCAGTCGAACCAATGTTTCAGGTTGACTCTAAAGACAGGAAAACAGCCAATGTCTCACTGACTATCAGGGAAAAAGAACTCTCTCTTACTATGGTGAAGGTCAACCTTTATGTCCTATTCAGGCCTTCAATTGACTGGATGAGGGCTACTCATATTAGGCGGGGTAGTCTGCTTAACTCAGTCTATAGATTTAAACGTTAGTCTCATCGAAAACCTCTGTCACCAAAAAAATCCCATAATGTTTGACCAAATATCTGAACACCCTATAGCACAGTAAAGGATGCCTATACCTAAAATTAGCCAACATAATAGATTTCCTGATCTTCTTTAGGACTGTATCCAATATAATAAGTTTTCATTCATAGGAAGAATAAATCTATTTTAAAGTTAGTCTAAAGACAAATATTTATATCATGAAAAATTTATATATATTTGTCTTTATGTATGTTTAGCTTTTCCTGGTAATAAAATCACCATAAGCATAAACTAGAAAGGAGAAGAAACCTCCAATGCTGTTATTTCAAGCAACATATTTATTTTCAGGTTCTAGGACTACTGATCCTCACAAATGGCAAATCATCTAACAAACAGACTTTCAGTTTTTAAAAGTCTCTGCTTTACTATATTCACCTTCAGTAATAGAAGAGAATGTCTACCATTTATTGTGCCAAAACTTGTGCTAGGCTTTCCTGCAATATTATCTCTGATGATCTTCATTATTCCTCTAACCATTATCATGATCAGAAACGAGTCTGCCAGAATTTGAGCTCAGAATTATGAAATCAAAATATCTCAGCTACATCTAGCTCCTTTCTTAACTATAATAAATTATCATTTCATTTTTCACTGATTATGAATTGCATAAATTATAAAACATGGTTAACTTTACAGAATTGCTTAATCAATTCTATTTATCTGGATACAAGGTGCAATCACTATGATAGTTACCTAAGACAAAGTTGTAATTAGTCTCAGCAGGTGATTAAATCTGGAGTTATTTTATCACTGATTCTCACTGATAATCTTTGTATCATCTAATAATCCAATAACAATAACAATAGAATTTTCACTATTCACTGTGAAAATAAAATTTTGTTTCTTAACAAACTGCTTTAATATGGATTAGGCTAAAATGAAAGTACCAGGTTGAAACAGGCCATGCAGGAAAGCATGACTATTTGCAAAATGTACATTCTCAATTTTAAGAGGGATTTTAACTTTTAATAACATTAGTACTTTCCCTAAAATTGACTTGGTGCCTAGGGTGAAGCTACCCTGGTAACTGAGAGAAGTGAATTGGATAAAAGGTCTAGGGCTATGTATTTTATAGTTTAATGAAAGAATTGCATATTTCTGGATAGCACTGAGAAAGGTAAAAATTATAGAGTAAAACTTTTGTTATTCATTCACTGTCACATACACCAACACAGATATTAAAGGAAGATAACTGCTCTCATTATTACAAGTAAAAAATAGGTCAGAGATTTAATGCCTTGACCAAAATAACAGAGAATGAAGAAAACCCTTAAAGTTTCTAATGCTTGTCAAATGGAAAAGAGACAGTAAATTATCTGTGAGAATAACACTTAACATCTAAAATTTCCAAGCACCATCCTACCTATTGGAAAAAAAGAATTTAATGAGACAAATTCCTTAACTTCACAAAGTTTATATTTTGGTGAGGAAGGTGGGAAATAAAGAAGAAAATATGTAAAAATCTATTACACTTTGGAAAGTGATGTATACTATGAAATGAAGTAGCAAAGCAGATTGGAATGTAATGAGAAAAGTGCTTTCACTGTAATTAGGTCACAAATGAAAGTTGAATGTTATTCAAATGATGTGAAGGGACAAGGTTATGCAAAGACCTAGAGCCAGTCTTTTAGGCCAAGGCTCTGTTGGAAATGAGCCTGCAGTGTTCTAGGAACTGCAAGAAAACTGGTGTGGCCAAACCAGAATGAGTAAAAAGATTGATACGTATGAAGTGAAAGGAAGAGGCAGTAGTCTGATCACACCTGGTCTTGCTGGACTTTGGATAATGTGAGAAGAGAGTTGACATATTATGATTTCAGTAGCTGAAGCATTGCTCTGTATAGCGTGAAGAAGAGACAAGTGACAGTTACCAGTAAAATTGGTAAATTTAATGGTAATGAGAAGTGATCAGATTTAGAATGTATTTTCAAGACAGAAGCAATAAGGCCCATGGATGAAATGGATGTAAGGAGAGAGGGAAAGAAAGGAATCAAGGTTCCTAGCATGACCAACTCAGTGGATGATATTACCATAATATAGAACAATACTTTCAGTCTTTTTTTTTTTTTTCGGTTGAGCTACCAGTTCTATTTTAGAAATTTTATCATACATAGTTCATAAGTTTTACACTTTTATACATGTATATTTAATTAATGGTAATTTGTTAACATGCAGAGATTAAGAACCAAAGTCCTCATTTGTTTAAACTTGTTCAGGAATATGGGAAATACTGTATCCACTGCAGTTGTAGATGATAGGAAACCACAGACACAAGGCAATAATGAACCAAAAAATGTAGTTGCTGAGCCTGCTAATTTATAGACACAGTCCTATAATGACTATCTATAGTGAATGTAGTGACACAACATTCTATTTTTGTTTTGTAGACAGGACCAATCACTCAGACCAAAACAATGACTCCTTTTCACAACTCTGGTTAGCAGCATGTATGTGGAATATCACATGCCACGACTATCTTCTCTAGTATTTCTGCTAGGTCATCCAAAGTCACCAAGCTAAAGCTTAAAGTAACAAGAAACAACATTCCTTAAGTGAAATATTAGGTGGCAGTGGCAACTCGTCTCTACTCCTCAGCTTCCAGACATGGGTAATGTAGCTGCAGAAGAGACTACACTCTGTATTATCTGCACATATAAGGTGCATACCATGTCCCACTGGACTATGCTCCTATCTTGCGTAGCGTTTTCTTCCAGTTGGTATTTAACAGAAATTTTAGAAGGCCATTCCACCAGTTCATCATTCCACATTTTACTGAATTCAGTTCATTCAGTCACTCAGTTATGTCCAACTCTTTATGACCACATGGACTGCAGCATGCCAGGCCTCCCTGTCCATCGCCAACTCCTGGAGTTTACTCAAACTCATATCCATTGAGTCGGCGATGCCATCCAACCATCTCATCCTCTGTCGTCTCCTCCTCCTGCCTTCAATGTTTCGCAGCATCAGAGTCCTTTCAAATGAGTCAGCTCTTCACATCAGGTGGCCAAAGTATTGGAGCTTCAGCATCAGTCCTTCCAATGAATATTTAGGACTGATTTCCTTTAGGATAGACTGGTTTGATCTCCCTGCAGTCCAAAGGACTCTCACATGTCTTCTCTAACACCACAGTTCAAAAGCATCAGTTCTTCGGTGCTCAGCTTTCTTTCTAGTCCAACTCTCACATCCATACATGACTACTGGAAAAACCATAGCCTTGAATAGATGGACAGTTGTTGATAAACTAATGTCTCTTATTTTTAATATGATGTCTAGGTTGGTCATAGCTTTTCTTCCAAGGAGCAAGAGTCTTTTAAATTCATCACTGTAGCCATCATCTGCAGTGGATTTCGAGCCCTTCAAAAAAGTCTCTTACTGTTTCCCCTGTTTCCCCATCTATTTGCCATGAAGTGATGGGATCAGATGCCATGATCTTAGTTTGCTGAATGTTGAGCTTTAACTCAACTTTTTCACTCTCCTCTTTCACTTTCATCAAGAGGTTCTTTAGTTCTTCGTTTACTGACATACGGATGGTGTCACCTGCATATCTGAGGTTATTGATATTCCTCTTGGTAATCTTGATTCCAGTTTGTGTTCATCCAGCCCAGCATTTCTCATGATGTACTCTGCATATAAGTTAAATACGTAGGGTGACAATATACAGCCTTGACTTACTCTTTTCCTGATTGGAACCAGTCTGTTGTTTCATGTCTAGTCCTAACTGTTGCTTCTTGACCTGTATACAGATTTCTCAGGAGGCAGGTCAGGTGGTCTGGTATTCCCATCTCTTAAAAAATTTTCCAGTTTGTTGTGACCCACACAGTCAAAGGCTTTGGCATAGTCAATAAAGCAGATTTTTTTTTTCCTGAACTCTTGCTTTTTTGATGATTCAGTGGATGCTGGCAATTTGATCTCTGGTTCCTCTGCCTTTTCTCAATCCACCTTGAACATCTACAAGTTCATGTTTCATGTACTGTTGAAGTCTGGCTTGGAGGATTTTGAGCATTACTTTGCTAGCATGTGAGATGAGTCCAACTGTGTAGTAGTTTGAACATTATTTGGCATTGCCTTTCTTTGGGATTGGAATGAAAACTGACCTTTACCAGTCCTGTGGCCACTGCTGAGTTTTCCAAATTTGCTGGCATATTGACTGCAGCACTTTCACAGCATCGTCTTTCAGGATTTGAAATAGCCTAACGAGAATTCCAGCAGCTCCACTAGCTTTGTTCGCAGTGATGCTTCCTAAGGCCCACTTCACTTCGCATTGCAAGATGTCTGACTCTAGGTGAGTGATCACACCATCGTGATTATCTTGGTCATGAAGATCTTTTTTGTATAGTTCTGTGTATTCTTGCCACCTCTTCTCAATATCTTCTGCTTCTGTTAGGTCCATATCATTTCTGTCCTTTATTGTGCCTTTCTTTGCATGAAATGTTCCCTTGGTATCTCTAATTTTCTTGAAGAGATCTCTAGTCTTTCCCATTTTTTTGTTTTCCTCTATTTTTTTGCACTGATCACTGAAGAAGGCTTTCTTATCTCTCCTTGTTATTCTTTGGAACTCTGCATTCAAATAGGTATATCTTTCCTTTTCTCCTTTGCTTTTTCTGAATGAGGAGGCATAAATGACAACTGAGGCCATTTCCAAGCGCTTGAACCAACCTACTAAATTTCATGTTGATTCAGTCTTATCGCATTATTTTGATTCGGTTCTCCTTATGCTTTCTTGATTTCCTTTATTGTTCTAGTTTCAATATCTTTAGAATTAATTCCTCTGTATGTTCCCCAATCTCCTTCATATTCAAACTATTAAAGTTTGATAGCTCTTTCATTATTAGTCTAGGTCCTATTAGAAGGCCTTCCATTTCTGATCTGAGCTATGTTGGATCCAGCTTTCTAAGGGCTTGGTAATGAAAGGAATGAATAGAAATACTTCTGTTTTGCAAAGAAAGTTCAGCCTTGTCTGTATTTTCCTAAATGCCCCTTTTCATTTCTCATAGCTCATCTCCTTTTCCACAATTGCTGTACTTTTAATGAGAGATCTGGCAATTCTGAGAACTTGTTTCTATAATCTTGAAACACATTCACGCCTTGGGACTGACCGGTCACATCTACTTTGTACCTACACACAATAAAGAATTTTTTAAAACCTGCTATAGAGACTTTCTGATTTTCCTCTTGTGCCTTGAGCTGCACAGTAATTTTCTTTAAACTTCATCATTTCCCTTACACATATTTTCTATTTTTGATAGAAACAGAGTCAATGTCACATTTCTCTTTAATGGCCACTGTCATACTGTCCAGGTGCCATAGACACTTTATTTTCTAGCAGCTTGCCCTCTATTCACTTCACTTTCCATCCAACTGCAGGGAAAACGTACATAATCACAATGTCACTGCAAGCCATCCATTACCAATAACTCAGTTAATCTCTTATGAAAGATACACATCAAATATATGATCAAACCAATCCCAGATTCTTATTTTCAGGATCTGTTTTCCCAGATCAATTCCTGGTACCAGTGACTATGTCCCTGCTGAAAAACAGATGCCCAATCAAAAGAGATGGATTAGAACTTCATGAAGAGACTAAATAAAGTTATGTGGATTCTTTACCAACTGAGCTTTCAGGGAAGCCTTTCACTTCAGAACTTCATGAAGAGACTAAATACAGTTACTAACGGGGTTAGACAATATAAGAGTGATATTGAAGCATCCTAGAGCTAGCAGTGGTGGGGAGTAGCTGCCATCACTAAGCCTGAAGAGAGAATCCCAAGAAGGAGGTAGTAGCCTAACCTTGTAGGAAAGCTTTAACTGGAGATAAGAACAAGCCATTAGGAGTGGCACTTGGCAAAGGGACTCTTCTGAGGTCAGAACGAGGGACATCAACTTCTCTTGCTTCTCTTTTATCTTCCAGTCTCTTGCTAGTGTCTCCTACCAGCTAAAGCCTACACAGAAGGCAAATTCAGGGGACCCCAGGTGATATATTCCATAGAATCAGAAAGACGTAGAGAAACATGGGAAAAGGGTCTAAAATGTCAGACAGTTTAACTGTAGCATCATCATCTTTCCCTATAGGGCTTACAGTTGTCCACCTGGCAATATCTATCAACCAAAAAAATGTGGCATCTACAAATTTATGTTCAGATATATTGAACCAAACCTACCACTCATTATTTGTTCTCAAACTCTTAAAGTTTAGGTACCGCTGCCTAGATATTGCTAAGCTGATCTGCAGTTTCACATGCAATCTTTATAAGCTGTTTTGCAGAATGATAACCAAAGTTTAAAACCATTTGAAAGGGACACTGTTTTGTTCTTTTCTTCTTGAAAAGCAAATAGGCCAGTTAAACATTCAAACTGCATCAATTCACTGAAATGGCAGGGCTGTGACATAAACTACAGCATAGGTAGCAAACTGGAAATGAACTGTCAGTGATAACACTGCACAGTCTCTTATTGCATCAGAGTCTTTATTTGCTATTGGGGATATAAAGGTACCATAATGAAAAAAAGAAGAGTTTAGAGGATAAAACACCTTTCCAAATACATCCTTAAATCTATTATAGATCTGGATAACTTGGTAGGAAATTTTTAACATTACTCTCAGAAGACAACCTTTATAAAGAGCCAGTAATCCAGTAATGTAAATATCAATCAATCCATAATTATTCACCATCTATTGCATGCCTAGCACTGTTCTAATCTATTATTTAATATACAGAGCTACTGAATACCTCACTTAAGGAGAGCATTTAATGACCTTGAAAATAGTGAGGAAAGACACTGACTTCTGAATCAGTCAAAATTCTATTTGCAAATAATAGGTCCTGCACTGACTAGTTTAATCATAAACAGACTTTATTAAGAAGATGTTGGGTAGCTTACTTATTTTTGTAAGGTCAAGGTTCAGGTTATGAGTTATACAGTCAAGGAAATTTCTTAACTACACCAAGGAAATGTTGTAGCGAAGATCGTCTCCAGCCAGTCAGGGTGGAGGCACAGCAGTTGATATGGGCACTGAGTATGCAAATGGCTTTGACGTTATGCCCAGACCTGAATGTCCTTGTCACAGTTCTCAGTGGAATAATATATTAATTGAAACTCCTGCTTCTTTATATTGTTTTCCAAGAAGACAAGATAAATAGGAAATGCAGAAATAACTGTAAAGTCAAACCACTCAAAAATCAAAATTGCAGAATTCACCTTAAGGGAGAGGAGTATTTAGATGTGTATAGAGATTTTGGAGGTGTAAGAAGCTTAGAAGCTACACTTCCTTTCTCCTCTATGAATAACAAACAGTTTATGGTCAAAGTGTAAATTGCTGCCTTGCAGCCTTTGGGAACAGATTAAAAGTTTCACAAGTCATCTAGCTCAATGGTTGGACTTAGCAGTGAAAAACAAAATTAGTATAAGCAGTGGTTGCTAATAAACTGGTATTTAGGAAGCCATATAGAAGATCAGGAGTGTTGCCCAACTGGAGCTATTGTTAAAATGAAGATTCTGATATAGGAGATGTGGGGTGGGACCTGAGATGTGCATTTCTAACCAGTTCCAGGTAATGGCTATGCTGCTGGTCCCAACACAAACACGGAGTAGCATATTTTTTAAAGAATATATTACTGAGAGGGAATAATAGATATTCTAGCAGAAAAACACTCAATGATTAAGTAAGTTTGGAAAATTCTGCTTTAAATGCCATCAAACAATTTTCTTCCTTATAAATTTCTCAGAGCCTTTTAATAGCTAAAACACAGAAAGACAGCCTGGGGCATGGTGGGAAGGGAGGGTGAAGGGAGGTATGGACTGTGCATCCATAATTTTGTCTTTTCAAATTTATTATACTCAACCACTTTCTACATATGCTTGGAAAATTGATGCTTGGCTTCATAATATTATAGATTAATAATCTGAATTTTCACCGTGCCATTTATTGGATTGGGTTTATGTCATTGGTAATTAGTAAAAGGGATTTTAAAAAATATCACTCTTTAGTAAAGAAATGTAATGTGTAACTCTTTTATTTTTTAGATGAGTATTGTATCTCAGGAGGGGAAAAAATGCAACCATAATTCACGACTACAGCATCTAGTGAGAGAAATCCAAAGAAAGACATAAAATGCCTAAAAGTAGTTATATATCATTAATACGGATAATCTGGAAGACCCATCTATAAAGGAGTTTGAAAGCCTCCCATGATAGCAAAGTTTACCACCTTCTTTCAGGCTGTTTTAAATTCACTTTTTTTCCTCTTGTTATTCGTTTGTTCTTGAATGCTTTTGAATACTTTTTATGCTCTGGTATTCTGCTAGGTATAGGGAAAAGAGAATCTATTAAGCAATGATGACAAAGAAAAGGATCTTTGAAGAAAGTTCAAAGAAAAATTTTCAAATCTAAACAAAAAGAGAAAAAATGTGTATAAAAACTATTGAGAGCATCTAAAATTGGTTTACAATGTCAAATAGTTCCACCAGAATATAACTGGAGTCCCAGAAGATAGGAGCAGTATAGGTTAGAAAAGTATTTGGAACATCAATGGCTCAATATAAATTCCAGCGTAAGATTGTTATATTAAATTGGGAGTATTTGAAGCAGGGGAAATGTTCTAATTGGCAGCCTTTGGGTGGCCACACAAAAGCAAGGAAGTGGTTTGGGGATTTCAAAAAAGGAAAGATTGTTTACCATTAGGGACCAAGGGTTTTGTGAAGGTAAAAAGAGTCCATCAGGTGCTTTTTAAGGTCAATCTATCATAATGGTCCTTTCTGTAAAGAGGTAAGCTGTCTGCCTGGCAGTTTCTCAGTATGAATTAATGGAAAGTAGATAGAGGAGGGGATGATTTAAAAAAAAAAAAAAAAAAACCTCTAAAAATCAAAAGCCTTGGGCTCTGTCTTTGTTTTTGCATTATCCAGGTTTTCCAGAGCAATAGAACCAGTAAGATGTATACATTAGATTTATTGTAAGAATTGTCTCATATGATTAAGGAGGCTAATAAGTTCCAAGATTTGCAGGATGAGCTGGCAAGCTGGACCCAGGAAAGCCAAGGGTATAGTTCTAGTCTAAAGGTCAGCGAGCTCAAGACCAGTGAAGAGATAGTGCTTCAGTGTGAGTGTGAAGGCAGGAAAGTGTCACTGTCCAATTTGAAAGCAGTGGGCAGGAGGAATTCTCCCTTACTAGGAGGACAGCCAGCTCTTGTGTTCTATTCAGCCTTCAGTAGATTGGACACCACCCACCTACTTAAGGAAGCACAATCTTCTTTACAGGATCTACAGATTTAAATGATAATCTCATCTAAAAAACTCTCACAGATATATGTAGAGTAATGTTTGACCAACTATCCGGGTTCCTCAGGACAAAGATATGGTTAACATAAAACTAACCATCATAGTTTTCATATCCACTAGTGCAACTCTGGGCAAACATTGTATATACCTTGGCCTAAATTTTCTAGTCTGTATAACAAAAAGATGGAATAAATTATCATAATGTTTGTATTTTCGTTCCTTCAAATTATATTTTTATGATGTCAAAAGGCTGAGATCTCAGGTAATTTAAAGGGAGCTGAGCAAAAGTCACTGACAAAATTATTTTGCCATGTTTCCCCCAGGCCTAATGTTGAAACATTATACAAATCTAGCCTATCCAGTTATGTACAATACTTTCATATATTCCTTCTCTTCTCTCCTATAATATCAAAAAAGTGAGAGTTTCATGACATAGATTATAAACTCTAGATCAGAGGAAACAGTGGAGGTCGTGGTTGATTAGAAACTTCTCCAAAGTAAAAATATTTAGTGCAGAATACATTTCAATTTGGAACATCCTAAGCAAGTCTTAGGCAATGGCACCCCACTCCAGTACTCTTCTTGCCTGGAAAATCCCATGGACGGAGGAGCCTGGAAAGCTGCAGTCCATGGGGTTGCTAAGGGTTGGACACAACTGAGCGACTTCACCTTCACTTTTCACTTTCATGCATTGGAGAAGGAAATGGCAACCCACTCCAGTGTTCTTGCCTGGAGAATCCCGGGGACGGGGAAGCCTGGTGGGCTGCCGTCTATGGGGTCACACAGAGTTGGACACGACTGAAGTGACTTAGCAGCAAGCAAGTCTAGGCAGGTTAACAATTTTATTAACTGTTTAAGGCACTGAGTTCTCTCTCAGTTGATCCTCTCTGATCTGTTAAATAATAATGTCCTAAGTTGCTTCAATCATGCCTGATTCTTTGAGACCCTATGGACGGTAGCCTGCCAAGCTCCTCTGTCCATGGGATTCTCCAGGAAAGAATACTGGAGTGTGTTGCCATGCCTTCCTCCAGGGGATTTTCCTAACCCAGAGATTGAACCCATGTCTCTTATATCTCGTGCATTGGCACGAGTATTCTTTACCACCAGTGCCACCTAGGAAGCCCTCAATAATAAATAATAATAATAATTTGCCTTCCTTTGTTAGTTTTACTTTTATCTTTTTATTTTGTTGATCTTCTCATCTTCTCTGTGTTAACCTACAGGAGTTTTATTGTTCTTTATTCTGTTTCATTCATTTGTAAACAGTATTGCTGTTCTATATGATATATAAGCACCAAACAAAATATAATTATAAATGTTTCAATTCATATATTGAAAACTTTGAATATAAAAATGTAGCTTCACATATTTTTCTCTAGTAGTACTTATTTTTGAATAAATGTGAATGTCTATAATTTTAAAAGATAGTATTTCTTATCAATGGTAGCAAAGTCTTAAAAAAAATTTCAATGTAACAGGGTGATAGTGTTGATTATGGCTACTTTCCAGTCCAAATGGTGACCCAAAGTGGAAACAGGGATATTTACTCACTAAAAGTACTATGAGGAAATATTCGTGAAAATATTTATTCTAATCCACATTAGACTTTACAAGTCTCCAGAAAAAAAAAAAAAATGTATGCAATCAACAGGGCCAACTTAGCAGAACTGGGGGATATAATAAATTTTATTAAAAAAATGAAAATACCACTAATTGAAATAAAAAAGAAGAGTTTGCACCTTTGAAAAACAAGCCCATGGGTACATTTCCTCATTTCAGCTTAATCAGTTTTGACTACTTTAATTTTGGCCTAAGAGGATCATTGCTTGTGTGTTCATGCTTGGTTATTTATGAGATAATTAGGTTCAGCTTGGAGCATGTAAAGCAATAAATGCCTCCCAATGCTCAAATCAAAATTTGCCTTCTGCAGGTTAGCTGCTTTTGAGCTCAGAGCTTTCAATATGAAATTCTTAATTTCTGTTATATATTTTAATAACTTTCTCAACTCAACTGCTTATATGTTTTGCAATTTAAAATACTTCACAGAGAAATAAATGAGAGTGACTATATAAGGATATGACACTGATCTGAAAAGCTACACTTTGGATTTTTACTTTCAATCTACCACCTGAGAACATGTCCTACATCAAAATCAATGACATTCAGATCAGCTAATTCTCCTAATACACTGAAAGCACTTAGTATCATCATTTCCTATCCTCACTGTCCGTCCTTTCTGGCAGAGGTGAATGTGAGATTGAATAATTGTGAGATGTTATTAAAACTGGAATTCATTTACTCATTTACTTAATGAATATTATTGAGCACCTTCTATAAGCCAGGCTCTCAAAGAAACAGATTAATATGTTATTTCATGATAGTTCTAGGGTAGTACTTTTCAAAATGTGTACATGGGTCACCTATAGATCTTTTTAAATGCAGGTATTGAATCTATAGATCTGGGTGTGGATTGCTATTCTGTTTTACTTACTGAGTCTCAAATGATGACAATGCAAGATTCTAGAGAAGCAGACAAAACAATAAAAATAAGTTATGTATAAACTGTAGTATTTTAACAGAAACATTTTATGGAGAACAGTTAATTGGGAAATTGCAACAGAGTTTTGGAGAAAGGAGAGTACTCAGGAATGGCTTAGAAAGCAAGGTGACATTTGAGTAAAACCTGAAGGAAATATGGGAGCAATGCAAGTAGCTGTTCACGGAAAGCAAGATATAGGTGGAGAAAATTTCAAAGCATTTGACTTGGGGAATGGCAAGGAAGTCTGTGTCACTCATAATGACTGAGCATGAAGAAAAATAGTGGAAGAGGTCCAAGTGTTAAATGGAGAGACAGATTCTGTAGGTGTTTAAGACTGGATTTTATTTTGAATGAAATGGAAGCATTTAATTATGATTTACGATTTAAGTGAATCACCTGGGCTACTCAGTCAAGAGTAAACCAAAGGAGTCAATGGAAAAGCAATGAGGACAATTAGGTGGCCACTCTATAGTAATACAAGGAAAATAATACAAGCTTCAACAAGATGGTTCAGTGCAGGGAAGAGAAATGCTCACTAGTCACATTTTTGATATATTTTGATAACAGAGAAGACAATTTTTATGGAATGGATATGGCAATTAAGAAAGAGAAGAGAAAAATAATTCTAAGTATTAACTTGAAGAATATAATTGTTACAGAAATGATGAGGCTGACTGTGAAGCAGGTTTGAAGGGAATATGTGTTAAGTTTGAGAGGACTGTTAGTAAATTAAGGTCATGAGTAATCATTTGGATATATTTATCTAGAGTTGAGTCTAGATAGATGATATATACATCTACAGATATTAAATACAGGTGACTTTACAAAATATGGGGATTTCCCTGGAAGTCCAATAGTTAAAACTTCACCTTCCACTGCAGGGGATGTAGGTTCAATCCTTGGTCAGGGGCTAAGATCCCACATGCCTCTTGGCCAAACAACCAAAACACAAAACAGAAACAATATTGTAACAAATTCAACAAATATTTTGAAAAATGGTTCACATAAAAAATTTTTTTAAATGAGATTATGTAACATCATAGTAGAGTTAGCATAGGTTGAAAAGGATTCATAAAAATAAGTGCCCAGAAACTTTCATTTGTAAAAATCCAAGATATGAAGACACGGCTTCCCTGGTGGCTCAAGACAGTAGAGAATCTGCTTACAGTGTGAGAGACCTGGGTTGGATCCCTAGATTGGGAAGATCCTCTGGAGAAGGGAATGGCCACCCACTCCAGTATTACTGGGGCTTCCCTGGTGGCTCAGATGGTAAAAAACCTGCTTGCAATGCAGGAGACCTCGTTTTGATTCCTGGGTCATGAAGACGACCTGGAGAAGGGAAAGGCAACCCCTCCAGTATTCTTGCCTGGCGAATTCAATGGCCTGAGGACCCTGCTGAGTACAGACCATGGGGTCGCAAAGAATCAGACACATCTGAATGACTAACATACACACATAAGATATGAAGACAAATCAAATGAGAATCAGAAGAGTTTGTTAGACTCAGGAGAAAAACCAAAACCAAACAAAAACATGAAAGGATTATAACTTGCAGGGTCAAAGAAAGACATCTGAAGGAGGAAGGATGGCTTAACTGAGTTATTTTTCTGGTGAAGGTCTAAGTATAGCCTAGGTTGAGAAATCACAATTGTAATTAACAACAGGGAGGACATTGGGTTCCTGGACAACTGTCAGCATAAGTGAATCACAGCCTGATTAAGATGGACATAACATGGAGTGGAAGGAAGGAATTTTGAATATATATCACCCATCAATCTATAATACGGATTACAGACAAATTTTAGGACAAGTGTTAAAAAGGAAAGCAAAAGCAAAAGGTAGGGTTTGCATGGAGGTTGATTTGTTTTGCCTCAGATGGAAATTATAATAGTTTCTTTATGCTATTGAGAAAGATCAAAGAGAAAAGATAAACTTGATGATGCAGGAAAGCGAGAGGAAACACAGGATCCAAGTTCTTTAGTAGGAATGAGGGGATGGGACTAGGGCATGAGTGAAGGGATTGACTTTGCCAATGGCACTGATCATTCACCATCAAAGCAGGACAGTAGGCATGTAGAAGAAGGAAGAAGTCAGTGACTAGAAAAACATAGTATGGTGTCCAGCTAGTAGTATGGACTGTTCCATTTTAATATTACTTTGACATGATCTGAAACTCTAAATGCAGAATTCTCTGGAAATATAACCTTGAGTTTCCTAAAGTTTTAAGGGCCTACTTCACAGCTCTAGGAATAAACTCAGATGTTAAAATACTGCTAGCCACATTTGATAGGAGCCTTGAAAAGTTAGAGTTTTCAACTAAGTGATAATAAGAGTGGAGAGAGAAGGACGATGTCTTTACCTGACCTACTTGAGAGCATTGAGGTCAGTTTATCATTTCAATCATTCCAAAGGCAGTGGAACAGGAGTGCTAGAAAGATAAAAATCTAGCAGCATTTCCTCTCCTCCTGGAAACTTCTAAGGGCAAATTTACTGATGCTAATTCAAAAATGTAAGGCAAAGAGAAGATGCAGCCAGACAAGATGACCACCCTTCCTGTCCTTTAGAGGGACTTGCCTGTGTAAAAAAGTCAACCAATCCATCAATAAATCCAAAAACTAAAGAAGTTTCTATTACTTTGTGATATTTTTAACCTACACAAATCTACCTACTGGTAAACATGACTCAACATCTTACGATCTATCAACTAAATTATCACGTCTTCCATCTAAAGGCTTATGCTTTCTTTTCTATATGAGTGTGTCATTACCTCATGTCAGCAAAATCATGTAACAAAAAGGATTTGTATATGATATTGCAGATTTCTAAAGGAAGAAAATTTAAATGTAAATTAAAACATATAAATTAAATTTACATTTTTATAATGCTGACTTAAGCTATTTCTGAATGGTCTGTCTTAAGGTTATGCAGATTCAAACTTTCCCAAAGCAATATCTTTTAGAAGTAATATTACAGTATAGTGGAGACTAGTTTTTCCTGATTAAAAATATTATTATCACTACCATATGATCCAGCAATCCTTCTACTGGGCATATACCCTGAGAAAGCCATTCTAAAAGATACATGTACCCCCAGTGTTCACTGCAGCACTATTTACAATAGCCAGGACATGGAAGCAACCTAGATGTTCATCCACAGATGAATGGATAAAGAATAGTGGTTAATATATACATTGGAATATTACTCAGTCATAAAAGGAGCTCATTTGAGTCTGTTCTAGTGAGGTGGATGAACCTAGAGCCTGTTATACAGAATGAAGTAAGTTAGAAAGAGAAAAATATCATATACGTGTATATTAAATCTAGAAAAATAGTACAGATGAACTTATTTGTAGGGCAGCAATAGAGATGCAGATATAGAGGACAGACTTACGGACACAGCGGGGGAAGGAGGTGGTGGGATGAACTGAGAGAGTAGCACTGAAACATACACACTGCCATATGTAAAACAGATAGCCAGTGGGAATTTGCTGTTTGATGCAGGGAACTCAACCCAGTGCTCTGTGACAACCTAGAGGGGTGGGATGGGGTGGGAGGTGGGAGGCAGGTCCAAGAGCCACATGATTCCCTGTGACTGATTCATGTTGATGTATGGCAGAAACCAACGCAACACAGACAGCAATCATCCTACAATTAAAAATACATTATAAAAAAATAAAAAAAATTATTATCAACTTTTCAGGAAACTATAGAGCTGCCACAGTGAAAGCAAAAGGCAAAAAGAAGTACTAGCCCTGAATTCTGCTTTTTCCCAATAGAATTGCACCTGTCAGGCAAGGGTCAGATTACACAATGCAATTGGGGGAATTCTGCCACTGCTGAGGACACCTGGACAAAAGTCTACTGTTTTTAATAAACTCAGAGACATAGCAGGGAGAAAGGGAAAAGAGATAGAAGTGAAAAAGTATAGAGTAGAGAAAACTGACTCAGCAGAAGTCCCAAATTAGAAGCCATTCCAATAGAGGCAACTGGACTAGGAACATAGCTATTTGCATGACCAAATCAAGGTTTGCAGGACCTGAGTTTTTGATTGCAAATTCCCTCCAAAAATATTGCAGTGCATCAGCTGTGTATCAGTTCTGGTGTAGGAAGAGTTGCTTCCATGAGGCCCTCCAGGCAAAGTTTTGCCTATGATGAGGTCTGAAAAATCACAGATAGGATTTACGCATGGAGCCTACCTCTTCAAATCTATGTCTTGACTCTTCAGGATCCAACGGAGAACCATAAGGCGTCCCATCACAGACTCAAGTGAGCCAGAAATTGTGGGCATATAAGCCTAATCAGCGAATATGTCAGAGGCACCAGCAAACCCGGATCATGGTTAAAATCACCCTAAGCAGGAATATCAGTCCTCCCAGGGGTAGAGAACAGCCTAATAATGGATTATTCGACTTTGTCGGCTTCACTGATTCAGGTGTCCCTTGAGGAACTGCGATCACACCTTAAGACAGGAGACAGTGTAGGAGACGAGAAAGCTGCTACCATAGCAACACAGATTCCACATCCCCTCTTTGGTAGTTCCACTTGCTCCCAACTTTAACAGGAACAGGTTGCCATTTTTAATCTTAACAGTACCTTGAAAAGTACAGTAATACAGTATAACAGCTGGCTTACAGCAGCTGACATGCACATTCACATCTTTGAAAGTTCACAATGTGAAGGTCGTCAGGGACTTCCTGTAGCTATTCTAAATTCCCAGTCTTTGAGAAGGGGTCAAAAGTGATGGAAGGCTCTTGTAGTGTCCTCCATAGAGTCTGAGGGTGTACAGTTGAAGGAAGGGGAAAGATAGCCTGATTAAGCAAGTTACAAATGAGGGATTTTCAGGGATTTCAGGATTGCTTGCCTGAGATATGTAGTTCAGGCTTGGGTTATCTTGTCTCTTCCTTTCAGCCACCTGAGCTTGTCTCTTTTCTGTTCATTTACACACTGCTCAATCACTTTGGTGGTTCTGCATTGATCTGAAGCATGGAGGATCCGTTGCCTACCTCATGATAGGACCCATTGTTGAGATGTAAATCTGGGGTCATTATCGAAGGCAATGCTCTGAGAACCCAAAAAGAAAACAAATGTGGTCTTGTAAGGTCTGGACAGTGTGGCCAGAGTAAATGGAATTATGCATGTGACTAGGCCAAAGGCAGAGAAAGTATTGATTGTAGTTACAATCCAGTGTCCTCTGGACAGAATGAGAAACTCAATACAATCTACAAGCTAAGAATGCGCTAGACTTGTCTCCATGGATTTAACCATGGACAGTACTTTTAGCATTAGCCAGGGCCTAGGAGGTTGAACAGCCTTTCCAACCATTTTGACACTTTCTATCTGCAGTGGAAATCCATGCATGTAGGCCCTGTCTAGGATTGTATCTGCATTTTCTGCGGTGGATCTAGCAACTAATTGGAATTGGTGAGTTGAGCACATACTTGATCTGGAGCTTAAATTGAGTGCATGCATTTAGCTAGAAAAGTGTTCTATTCATTGGTTATGTCTTCCTTTTTCAGTGTAGACACTTTTTCTGGTAAGTATCCACATGGGTAATTATTATTATTCGCATGGGTAATCTAATAAATTTATTGAGAGCAAAGTTGGTTTTTATCCAAATGTCTCAGTCCCACTGGTGGCTCAGCTGGTAAAGAATCTGCCTGATATATGGGAGAACTGATTTCAACCCCTGGGTTGGGAAAATCCCCTGGAGAAGGAAATAGCTACCCACTCCAGCATTTTGGCCTGGAGAATTCCAAGGACTCTACAGTCCATGGGGTTGCAAAGATTAGGACACGACTGAGTGACTTTCACTTTTCACTCAGCCCCACAGGGTGACTCAGCTTATAGGTCATTTTGAGGCATGTCAGTAGTCTAACCAAACACCCAGACTATTAACTGCAGCTCACAGATCAATAGAGTACAGCTCATTTGCTGAGCTGGCCTGGACAGTCATCCATACCAAAAATCTCTGCCTCATATGCTAAGCATCCTTACTGGGAATATGCCTTTACATCTTTTACTGTGAGGGATAGGTCTTTCTCAAATGGAATCATTTTGGGAAGACAATGATATCAGATGCTGGTAGTCAGGTAGTTTTATGGTCTTCCACATGACGTTGTACAGGAGACAGAGATCAAGACCATCCCCAAGAAAAAGAAATGCAAAAAAGCAAAATGGCTGTCTGAGGGGGCCTTACAAATAGCTGTGAAAAGAAGAGAAGTGAAAAGCAAAACAGAAAAGGAAAGATATACCCATTAGAAAGCAGAGTTCCAAAGAATAGCAAAAGGAAATAAGAAAGCCTTCCTCAGCAATCAATGCAAAGAAATAGACGAAAACAATAAAATGGGAAAGACTAGAGATCTCTTCAAGAAAATCATAGATACCAAAGGAACATTTCATGCAAAGATGGGCTCAATAAAGGACAGAAATGGTATGGACCTGACAGAAGCAGAAGATATCAAGAAGAGGTGACAAGAATACACAGAAGAACTATACAAAAAAGATCTTCACGACGCAGATAATCACAATGATGTGATCACTCACCTAGAGCCAGACGTCCTGAATGTGAAGTCAAGTGGGCCTTAGGAAGCATCACTATGAACAAAGCTAGTGGAGGTGATGGAATTCCAGTTGAGCTATTTCAAATCCTGAAAGATGATGCTGTGAAAGTGCTGCACTCAATGTGTCAGCCAATTTGGAAAACTCAGCAGTGGCCACAGGACTGGTAAAGGTCAGTTTTCATTCCAATCCCAAAGAAAGGCAATGCCAAATAATGTTCAAACTACTACACAATTGGACTCATCTCACATGCTAGCAAGGTAATGCTCAAAATCCTCCAAGCCAGACTTCAACAGTACATGAAACATGAACTTGTAGATGTTCAAGGTGGATTGAGAAAAGGCAGAGGAACCAGAGGTCAAATTGCCAATATTCACTGGATCATCGAAAAAGCAAGAGAGTTCAAAAAAAAACAAAAAACAAAAAACATCTATTTCTGTTTTATTGACTATGCCAAAGCTTTTGATTGTGTGGATCACAATAAACTGTGGAAAATTCTTCAAGAGATGGGAATACCAGACCACCCGACCTACCTCTTGAGAAATCTGTATGCAGGTCAGGAAGCAACAGTTAGAACTGGACATGGAACAACAGACTGGTTCCAAACAGGAAAAGGAGTATGTCAAGGCTGTATACTATCATCCTGCTTATTTAACTTATATGCAGAGTACATCATGAGAAACGTTGGGCTGGAGGAAGCACAAGCTGAAATCAAGATTGCCAGGAGAAATACCAATAACCTCAGATATGCAGATGACACCACCCTCATGGCAGAAAGTGAAGAAAAACTAAGGAGTTCTAAAGAACTAAACTCTTGATGAAAGTGAAAGAGGAGAGTGAAAAAGTTGGCTCAAAGCTCAACATTCAGAAAACTAAGATCATGGCATTCAGTCCCATCACTTCATGGGAAATAGATGGGGAAACAGTGGAAACAGTGGTTGACTTTATTTTGGGGGGTTCCAAAATCTCTGCAGTGGTGACTGAGAGCCATGAAATTAAAAGACGCTTACTCCTTGGAAGAAAAGTTATGACCAACCCAGACAGCATATTCAAAAGCAGAGACATTACTTTGCCAACAAAGGTCCATCTAGTCAAGCTATGGTTTTTCCAGTGGTCATGTATGGATGTGAGAGTTGGACTGTGAAGAAAGCAGAGTGCCAAAGAATTGATGCTTTTGAACTGTGGTGTTGGAGAAGACTCTTGAGAGTCCCTTAGACTGCAAGGAGATCCAACTAGTCTATCCTAAAGGAGATCAGTCCTGGGTGTTCATTGGAAGGATTGATGTTGAAGCTGAAACTCCAATATTTGGCCACCTGATTTGAAGAGCTAACTCACTGGAAAAGACCCTGATGCTGGGAAACATTGAAGGCGGGAGGAGAAGTGAACAGAGGATGATATGGTTGGATGGCATCACAGACTCAATGGACATGAGTTTGGGAAGGCTCTGGGAGTTGGTGATGGACAGGGAGGCCTGGCATGCTGCAGTTCATGGGGTTGCAAAGAGTCGGACACGATTGAGCAACTGAACTGAACTGAACACGCCTTATTAAGATGTCCCTAAGTACACCAATTCCATCAGGGACCAAGGGAAAGCGGGAGCAGAACTACACACAGACAATATATTTCTATCAATAGTCAGTCAGTTCCATCACTCAGTCGTGTCTAACTCTTTGTGATCCCATGGACTTCAGTATGCCAGGCCTCCCTGTCCACCGCCAACTCCTGGAGTTTACTCAAACTCATGTGCACTGAGTCGGTGATGCCATCCAACAGTAGTGGGAGCCATAGCAGTGGATGTTTGTAGGGCCCGAAGGTGACTCATCACGGTGGTCACAGCAAGGGCCCTGGTGGCGGTGTCCTTGACCCAAAAACCAGAGACTGTGACTGTTTCCTCCTCATTCTGATGCTAAGGATTGAGGCAATCACAGTCACCTGTGCACTGGTACCTAAGATGCCTAAGAAATGCAATTCTCCTTCATTTCATTTCTCTACTGAACTCTGACCTTGGCATAGGGCTTCTGATCCCTCCTAGCAACAGAGGGACCTTGGTCTAGTCTTTCTTATTTTCATTCATTCATTCACTCATTCATTTTTCAGTTTTATTGAGACAATTTGCAAATAAAAAGTGTATATAGATAATGTGAAAAACCTGATGTCTTCTTATATGCATAAACTGAAATGATTACTATAATCAAGCTAATTAATATAGCTATTACCTCACATAGTTAGCTTACTCATTCTGTTTTTAAAAAAATTTGTTTGGGTTGTGCAAACACTTAAGATCTACTCAGCCAACTTCAAGTATACAACAGAGTATTGTAAATTATAGTCACCATATTGCACATTCAACTTAGATTTATTCACCTTGTATAGCTGAAAGTTTGTAGTCTTTGACCAATATCTCCCTATTTCCTGTTGCACCCTGTCCCTGGCAACCACTGTTCTATTTTTTTTTAGTATGAATTTGTCTATTTTGGATTAATCATTTAAGTGATAACGTGCAGTACTTGTTTTTCTGTGTCTGGCTTATTTTACTAGCATAATGATAACAAATGGTGAAGATGTAGAGAAATTAGAATCTTTATACACTACTGGTGGGAATTTAAATGGTGCCAGCCCAGTGTAAGAAACAGTATGGAGATTCCTAAAAAAGCTAAAAGCAGAACTATGATATGATCCAACAATACCACTTCTAGATATATCTCTTAAAAAATGAAATCAGGAAATTGAATAGATATCTGTATTCCCACATTCATGCATGAGATCTAAGACAGAGAAACAACTTGAAATGTCCACTGACACATGAAAAGTTGAAAAAAATGTAGAATATACATATACAATGAAATATTGTGCAGTATTAAAAAAGGAAGTCCTGTCATTTGTTGCAATATGGATGAACTTGAAGGATATTATGCTAAGTGAAATAGAACTTATTTTTTAAAACTGAAAGATCTAGGTAAATTTTGGCAGGATTCTTGGATTCATCTTCATATTCATGTGGAGGAGTGGACAGAATGGCACTCGTTTTTATGTACGTGTATATATGTTTGTGTGCTTATGAATGGTATGAGAGGAATAAGGAGAAAAATGAAGGAAGGTGTGGGAAACACAGGAGTACAAATTTAAACAGCCTATAAGACCATAAATGAAGGAGTGAAGTCTGGCTTTCTTATACTGAATGAGTCATATACAAAATAACAGGCTTAGTAATTAGTAATTTGCAAAAATATCCCTCCTTTGAACAGAGACTATCGTAAGAATGTTGTCAAACTGTGATGCCAGTATCAGTGCTGTGAGTTATATATACAGTCATATTTTAAGTTTAATAGAAAGGAAAAGAAAGCAAAAGTTGTTCAGTCATGTCCGACTCTTTGCGACCCCATGGGCTATACAGTCCATGGAATTCTCCAGGCCAGATTACTGGAGTGGGTAGCATTTTCCTTCTCCACGGGATCTTTCCAACCCAGGGATTGAACCCAGATCTCCCACATTGTAGGTGGATTCTTTACCAGCTGGGTCACAAAGGAAGTCCTTGTTTATTAAGTTTAATAAACACTTGATAAATAAAGGGATGAATAAATGAAAAATGGTACTGCATTTCTGGAGGCATCATGGAAGTACCAGTTATCATTCGAGAAATACACAGACATGAGAAGAGGTGTCTAAAAGGTGCTAGGTCACTTCCTTGTTTATTATGAGACTTTTCTGCTGGCACTGTTGTCACAACTTGCAAATTGATTATAGCCTTTCTCACACATTGAAACATTTATAAATTATCCTGCTTCATACAGGGCCTTTTTATGAATCAGAATCACTATCCTTACTGAGAGTCATCATCTGGGATTTTTTTTTTCATTTATATTTTATTGAAGTATAGTTGATTTATAATGTGCTAATTACTGCTGTACAGAGTGATATATATATCATACACGCACATCTATGTGTGTGTGTGTGTGTGTGTGTGTATATATCCTGTTTTTATTTTTCTTTCCATTATGGTTTATTGCAGGATATTGAACATAGTTCCTTGTACTATGGAGTAGGGCCTTATTGTTCACTGGTTTTTTTTTTCCAATTGGAGTATAAATGCTTTACAATGCTTTGTTAGTTTCTACGTAAAACTACATGAATCAGCTAAGAGTATATATATACATGTATATATGTATCTCCCTTCCCTCTTGAACCTCCCACCACACCCATCTAGGTCATCACAGAGGTCCAAGCTGAGCGCTCTGTGCTATACTGGAGCTTCCCACTAGCTATCTGTTTCACCCATGTGTGTCACGTATGTATATATGTGCGTATAGTGCATATATGCGTATAAAATAATCTCTATATGACAATCCTAATCTGCCAATTTGCCCCCCCTCCTTCCTTTGCTGTGTCCCCAAGTCCTTTCTCTGTCTGTATCTCTATTCCTGTCCTACAAATCTGGGACCTTCTTAACATAAGAAGTCAGTCACGAGAAGCTACAAGAGCTCAAAGTTCTCTCCTCCAGTGATTTCTTCTCCTTACAGCCCCCTCTACTGATTTACTTCATCTTGGAGGCATAACCATGATGTTCAGTCATTTCCTATGATGTCTACCATCTCAATAATGAATACTCACTGAATATGCAAATGAAAGTAATTTGTTTTTCAGAAGAATGTAAGACTTTTTTTTTTCCCTGAGAATGTAAAACTTTTCATTTTTTTTTTTTTAATCCTTAGGTGAGATGTGATCAACTCTTTTTTCATCCATGCTTCTCAATTTGAGGTTACCACAGCATGCCTAAGTATCAAAAGGGAACTGACTTCTTGCTAAGTCTACCCTTTCGTTCACTCTAGCTTTTTGAAGAAAGTGCATTCCCTAATCTATTATTATTTTTTCCCTAAATTAGTCTGGGTGTTGAGCTATGAAGAATGATATATTAGGGGTACATGATACAGCAGATGTATTTAATGTTAATTAAAACTGAGGCATGGATGCTTTTCCTGATGCTAGAGAAAGTAGCAAATTTCATTATTTTGAAATCTTCACTTTGCTGATTAATCACCTGTTTTCTTTTGTAATTATTTAAGACATTGACCCTTTACCCCAAATTTGACATGGTTCTAAACTCTGAATGCAGGGGCATGGCTTTGAAAAGAAAATAAAAGCAGTAAGGGTGATCATGCTGGCCCTTCATTGCCTTTTTGATGCTGGAATGACAGTATCTGTCAATAAATATTTGCAGTAGTGGAATTAAAATCCCGTTTAAAATGTTGTCTTAAATTCTTGAAGGCAGTGTTTCTCAAACTTTAGACCCGGAACAACCTGGAGCAGAATTCCTTATGATGCAGAACTTCCAAACTAGAATTTCTGGTGAGTTAGGGAATGGGAGTCTATATTTTTTGTTGTTGTCCTCTAGAAGATTCTTTGTACTGCAAACTGAGAAACACTGTGCAGGTTATGCTCTATTGGGAGAGTCACCCAAGCCAGACACCTGAAAGCTGAGGATAACGCTGACAGGTTTGAAGCTGTTCTGCTGGGAATGAGTGTGGAGGCCAGAATAACTTCGGCTCCCTCCCTCAGCCCATAGCACCCTGATAGATTCATCTTAGTGTACAAAGCATTACCCATCTCCCTTATTCATTCTACAGTTATTTTGCTATTAATACTACCACAAGTGTGGAACTGCTTTAGACAGTTGAGGTATAGAAGTTAACTTTTTTCTTAAAGTGATGTGCAAATGGTGATTAGTGCTATGAAAAAATATTTAAACATCAGAAAAAAGAAACTGAGGATTTTGGAACTGGAGAAGTGAACCCTAAGTTAGAGCAGGTAGAATTTTGTTCAGGATGCTTTGATTTTTATCCATTAAATAGAGAATAAGATCATCACCTGAGACAGAGAGGACTTGTTGCTGGAAATCTGGGAGGAGACAAGGAAATTTGAAAGAGTCATCTAAAAGAATAGGAGGAAAAAAACAGGTATGAGGCTTATCATATGGCCACTGGACAATATTAAAGCCCACATGAGGTTAGTGTTTGCTGCTGCTGCTAAGTCGCTTCAGTCGTGTCCGACTCTGTGCGACCCCATACACGGCAGCCCACCAGGCTCCCCTGTCCCTGGGATTCTCTAGGCAAGAATACTGGAGTGGGTTGCCATTTCCTTCTCCAATGCATGAAAGTGAAAAGTGAAAGTAAAGTTGCTCAGTTGTGTCAGACTCTGAGCAACCCCATGGACTGCAGCCTACCAGGCTCCTCCATCCGTGGGATTTTCCAGGCAAGAGTACTGGAGTGGGGTGCCATTGTTTAGTGACAATGAATTCAAAATGAAATCCGTTGTCATTGCTGCCAGGAAATGTGCAGCTGCAGCTCAGAATAGACCGAGTTGAATGTTATGAGGGCTGTCATCTTGCCAAGGGAGTAAAAATAAATGAAAAGAGTTTAGCGTGAAATGCAAGGGAGTGATCGTAATGAATATCTGTGGGAATTTAAGCTGGGGATAGGGTGTAACACAGGTGAACACTATCACAGGGGGAACAGCCTTCTTCAATCTAAAAAGTACAAAAAGCCAGTGAATATAACAAAACAGAAGCACACTCACAGACAGAGAATAAACTAGTGGTTACCAGTGTGGAGAAGGAAATGGAGAAGGGCAATACAGGAGTAGGGAATTAACAGGTACAAACTATTAGGTATAAAATAAACTACAAGGATATATTATATAACACAGGAAATATAGCCAGTATTTCATCATAATCATAAATGGAGTGTAACTGCTATAAATTGTGAATTACTATGTTGTACACTTGTAACATGTATATTATTAATGTATACAACATATACATTATCCATCAACTATACTTCAATAAATAAATAAAAGCAATAATTTCAAAAGAGAGAAAGATACCAGCTTTTTCCTTTGTCTAAAGTTTGGGAGCATCGGTGTTCCTGAAATACTTCTATTGTTCATTTTGCTGGAGAAAAATCATGGCATCGTTTTCTTTAAAAGGTGGAATGGCAAATCTTAGTTTCTCCATAATTCTATCCATGAGATTCTACCACTAAAGTCACAGCATTATCATGGCTAACTATCTGTGTACCTTCCCCTCTGCCCTTGTATCATGATGAGGTCATGAAAAGTAGAACCACTGTTCTGATCCTTAGGTACAGAGCCTGCTATATAGTAAAGGCTCAATAATTTTTGGAAAATGATTTTACTTATGTGGAATAACATGACTATCTTGTAAACTTTATAATATTGTCACTACACATTTTCAAACTGCAAGTGATACTTAATAATGTGATTACTTTCTATAAACTTATAAACTAGATGAATAGAATAGATTCAATAAACATTTCTTACTGGGAAATGCTAATTTTTTAATTTCAATTTTCTAG
Organism: Budorcas taxicolor; assembly: GCF_023091745.1. Lineage (NCBI taxonomy): Eukaryota > Metazoa > Chordata > Mammalia > Artiodactyla > Bovidae > Budorcas > Budorcas taxicolor. Next base: position 20,428,558 of record NC_068934.1, on the reverse strand, counting down.
GATCTGTCAACATAGTTATATTTTGGTTCATTTTATAGGCTATTTTAAAAAAATGTTATCAAAGGAAAGGAATCACCAAAATTTCCAAGTCAAGAAAAGCATATCCACTGCAGCCAATCTCTGTAACATACAAGAATTCAGGGTTTTTTAAGAGACTGTGGTACAGAGTGAAATAGGTCAGAAAGAGAAACAACAAATATTGAACATTAATACATATATGTGGAATCTAGAAAAATGATTAGATGGTCTCATTTGCAAAATGGAAATAGACACATAGATGGAGAGAACAAACATAGGGACATCAAGGACAGGAGGTGGAAAAAATTGGAACTTTAGGATTAACATACATACACTATTGATACTATGTATAAAATAGATAACTAGTGAGAGCCTACTGTCTAGTTCAGGGAACCCTACTCAGTGCTCTGTAGTGACCTAAGTTAGAAGGAAATCCAAAAATGAAGCAATATGTGTATACATGTAGCTGATTCACTTTGCTATAAAATAGAAAGAACACAACACTGTAAAGCAACTGTACCCCAATAAAAATTAAATCAAAAATAAAAGAATCCAGGGTTTTGGAGTTTGGAGAGTATGCTGGAATATGAGATCTCAGTATCTCTCACTCCACTTGACTTCCTGATTGCTGCCCTTTCCTCTCCACCACCAGCCCTGGGTAAACAGTTTATCAGTCAAGATGCTCACCTAGGGAAATTAGCTGTATCCTAACAACCCCAGAAGTGGCAAGAAAACAATAAACTCTATATTAACTTATAGTAATCTTATTTAGAAAACACTTATTGAGCACTTACTTCTTATCAAGTTCTAGGCTGATCTTCTGGGGTAGAAAAATGAGTAAGACCTATTTCTACCTTCAAGGAACCATCTTATTGGTTTAAGTAAACTAATATATAAGTAAACAAAATAGAGCATGATGTGCTCAGAGTAAAATAAAAAGCAAAAATATAGATCTAAAGAAAGAAGGAATGATTGTTTGAACTTGGAATGGGAGAAGACTTTCAAGACAGCTCAATGGAAGAACTTCTATCTGATCTTCAATTCGAAGGAAAAATAATTTTCCAAGAAAAGATAAGGAAAAGGCATTTCAAGGTAAGGAACCACTTTTGAGGACATATTCAATAAACTGCCAGCAGCAAGATGCTGATTGTAAGAGACCAGAGAGAGGAAGGAAGCTACGATGATTCTCAGAATTCACATTTTCATCTCTTTAGGGTTGTATATCAAGATACGATATACAGAAAGTAGAACAGAGGCCAGAAGAAGATGAACATTTTGTGTTTAAAGAAATGACAGTAAAAAAAAAAATTTAAAAAAAATGGGTTGCATCAGTCCCAGACATGGTAAAAGAAAAAAAGCTATCAAATTATGTAATTTACAGAGTTTATATTACGGAGACTATTTTCAAAGGTGTGTGAGGATGAGGGTAAACCACAAAGGCAAGTACAGCAGGGCACCATGACCACCCTATGGGTCAGTGAAAGTCCCTCAGTCACGTCCAACTCTTTGGGACTCTGTGGACTGTAGCCTGCCAGGTTCCTCTGTTCATGGAATTCTCCAGGCAAGAATACTGGAATGGGGTGTCATTTCCTTCTCCAAGGGATCTTCCTGACTCAAGGATCAAACCCTGTCTCCTGCATTGCAGGCAGATGCTTAATCATCTGAACCATCACTGGAAAGAATTAATCTGGATGGGGATTCAGATCCAAGTGGAACAGGATTATGGTCTTTGACCATAGAAATGCTGTTTCCCGGGAAAATTCTCCAGGGGAAGAAGCTGAGGAAATGAATTCCCAGACCTCATTAGTTTCTCTCTGTCCTACATATTATTGTTCTTCCCTGTTGAAAACAATCAGAAGCCAGAAGCCCAGGAGTAATGAATGTAGTCCACCCTGAGCACCACTCAGCAGAAAATGATAGAAGGTTTATCTGAAGAAGTGAAGGACATTCAATCCAGGGTTCAACTATGACTTTTAGGATTTACTGTTTATATTGAAGACTGGTGAAAATTATCTAATAAGCTAATATATTAACAACAAATGGTGTTAGTGGAAAAGAAACCACCTGTGAATGCAAGAGATATAAGAATTGTGGATTCAATGCCTGAGTTAGGCAGATCCGTTGGAGAAGGGAATGGGTACCCACTCCAGTATTCTTGCCTGGATAATCCCATGGACAGAGGAGCCTAGTGGGCTACAGTCTACAAGGTCGCAAAGAGTTGAACACAACTGAGCGACTTAGCATAGAGATAGTTTATGCACATATTTTTATCAGGCATGTGAATGTATTTTATTCAACTGATATAACAGCAAAACCAACTAAAAGAAAATCTTGCAGTGTTTCATGGGCCCAACTTAGGGGTCAATTTACTCCATCCTAGTGAACAATTGCTAGGCTCACTCCATTTGTTCCCAGTTACAAGGTACCTGATTTTGTACCAACACACTATTTCCTGTGACTTAGATAAACAGCAATAATTATTGATAGAATTCTAAGTTTTAAAGTAATATAAAACATTAAATGACAAGGAAATAGTGTGAAATTATATTGTCAGTAATAGAGAAATCACAAATATTGTATTTTGCATGCTATAAACAGCAAAAATACTGTGTAAAAATTGTATTCAAATCTTGTCAGTTACCCAGTTGCCCTGAGCACTGCTGGGACTCATAATGCTGTGAGAAAGCAATCATTTGTTAGAACTTATGATTTAGAGAGTCTTTGCCATGAAAAACAGTTTCAAAAGATAATGGGAACAAATATTAGAAACCTTTCCCATGAACATAAATGTGATGGGCTGCTAAAGAATTTCATCTTCTTCTTGAATCTAGGTTACAGTAAATTACTCTGTATGATCTCCTGAAGTTAAGTGGACCAGGAGAGTCGCAAAAACAAATGAAAGCATGAATTTCATAATGCGAGCAATTTTTAAGCAATTTATTTGCATATTATTGGTGAAAATGATATTCATTACAAATAATCAGAGGGGCATAATATTTTAATTTAGTACAAATTTTCAAAACTCTACTTCAGATTTCTGAAATTTTAGAAATCAAAAGTGAATTCCAGAATTTTTCTGAAGCTAGAAGCCAAGCATAGATTTCCCTCTTGTATCTTCCCACTATGTCTTCCCTCATCAATTTAACACACCCAAACTGCACATTCTGTCTTAGATCACCTTACTTCCAAACTCTACTGTAAGGTGCTTCTTCAATGAAAGCTACTACCATTTCACTTTTATTCTCCTGTCTTGACTGGTGACTTTCCAGTACTGATAGATGCTTATTCCAATTAGCGTGCTATATGAGAACTCTGGAAACACATGAAGCATAATGGACAGTTTGCATCAGTACTTACTATGCAATCCTGATGTAAACCTCAGAGCACTTTAATGAGGTAGGGCAGCCAAATGGCAACCCACTCCAGTATTCTTGCCTGGAGAATCCTGTGGACAGAGGAGCCTAGTGGGCTGCTGTCCATAGTGTCACACAGAGTCGGACATGACTGAAGTGACTTAGCATGCGTGCATGCATTGGAGAAGGAACTGGCAACCCACTCTGGTATTCTTGCCTGGAGAACCCCAGGAACCAGGTGGGCTGCCGTCTATGGGGTCGCACAGAGTCGGACACAACTGAAGCGACTTAGCAGCAGCAGCAGCAGCAGCAGCAGCAGCAGCAGTTCAGGTATTATTATAATCTTTTTTTACATATATATATATATATAAAGCAAGTCACACAGCTGATAAAAGAAGTCCCACTTCTCAGATTCATTTGTGTTATGATTGTTATACCATGTCAACATTTTTTCCATTTAACCATATTGCCTTTTTTAGACATTAATTAAAACTTTTTGTTGCAGTGACAAGTCATTTCACTTAAAATATAAAATATTAAAATAACTAGAACATTCATTAAATACTGATCATGAAAAAAAAATACTGATCATGGACCAGATATTTATATTTACTTTCATATCTGACCCTTATAACAACTTCATTAAAACCATTATTGATACTATCCTTATAGTCATGTACACTGGAAACAATTTGAAGGCTGTAACTTAGAATGATAACACATCTTGTAAACAGTGAATCAAACAATAAGGAGTAAGAACTAGGTTGCTTAAATTCCTTCCATGTCTAAGATATTTACACACCTTAAGTCATAGAAACAAATATTGTTAACATCATTTTAATTCTCTTAGGCAATCACAGGCTTTATCAATGTGACATACTAAATTATATTGTAGAGTAACAATGCAAAGATGTTTTTAATAAAAAAGTCTTTTTTGCTAGCAATATCTTAGTTTAGAGAATTTGTAAAATAAAAATGAATGAACTTTTTACCCTTTATTATTATGTAACATTATACTTAGATATTCTGACTTTCTCATTTATTCCTGAAAGATATTAAGTAAAACAAGTTACAGTAAAATCAAATACTAATAAATGATAATGATGAATTCATTTTTAATTATTTCTTTTCAAATTTAGGACTACCAAGAAAATAGTCCCTAAGAAAGTGAAAGTGAATATTTTTATGAGCAGATTGTACAATGTTTGAAAAGAATATCCAATAAATATGCTAAAATATGTTTAACATCAAACAGGCTCAAATCTTTGAAATTATCTACACCCATTGTTTTTAAATACTAGCTACAAGAAAATCACTCATTTCTTAAAATAAAAGCATGTATATGGAATCTAGAAAAATGGTTATTGATAAACCTCTTTGTAGGGAAGGAATGGAGACACAAAGGTAGACAAGGGACTTGTGCACAGTGGGGGAAGTGGGGAGTGGGATGAATGGAGAAAGTAGCATCAACACATATACACTATACTGCGTAAAATGAATAATTGGTTAGAAGTTGCTGTATAGCACAGGGACCCCAGTCTCGTGCTCTGTGATGACCTAGAGGAATGGGATGGGGGACGGGAGGGAGGCTCAAGGAGGGGATACATGTAGAATTATGGCTGATTCACTCTGCTGTATGGTAGAAACCAACATAATATTCTAAAAATTAAAAACAAAATATTTTGAAAAACGCATATGAGATACTAATTTTCAACTTAAAGATTGTGAATCAAAATTGCTGATGCAATCATTAATGTGTTTAACAGATACCTTTGATGATTCTGTTTTGCAGACGAGTTTTGAGAATCATTGTTTATAGTACCCTCATCACCATCATTAGGACTATCACAGTCATTATTCTAAGACAGCAGAACAACTGCTGTAACAATGGTTTTTGATGCAAGAAGCTACAGACAGACCATTAAAGGGCTGAAAAAATCATTAGAATTTTTGTTGATAAAATGCATGTGCATGCATGATAAGTTGCTTTAGTGGTGTCTGACTCTTTGTGGCCCCATGGACTATAGCCCAGCAGACTCCTCTGTCTATGAGATTCTCCAGGCAAGAATACTGGATTGGGTAGCCATGCCCTCTTCCAGGGGATCTTCCTGACCCAGAGATTCAACCCATGTCCCTTATGTCTCCTGAATTGGCAGGAGGGTTCTAAATCAACTATACGTCAATTAAAACAGAGAAAAGGGTCATTCATGGTTTCATTTAAACACAAATTTCACCTCACCTTGCTGACCTCTAATAGTGCTCTTTATGTCTATAATAATCCAAATGCAAAAATCTACATTTTCTCTTTTAGCTTGTTGAAAAAAGAGATTTGACTAGATTCTAATCAATTGACTAGAATCACTAATATTTCTTTCCTCTCAAGATTCTTTTCAATTATAATTATGATTGAGACTTTCTTTCAAATTTCATGAGTTTTAGACTCACAATTTTTATTTATCCCCAAACTGGTGAGGAGAAAATAAAAGAATATGGCAAATTCTTATCATATTCAATTTATTAAATATTCCTTAATGCAATTTCTAAAAGCAAGACCAAGAGACATAGTGATGAGTCCACCACAGTCACTGACTTCTCCAACTAACACCATATGTTTCTGCTCTGAAGAAAGGCAGTATGCCTTGCTACCTCTAACCATATCATTACCACTTTACCAGTGTCTAGCCTGAGGCTCTAATATGTCCTGAATTTTATCACATATTCTTCCAGTAATGCCTCAAGTGCATCTGAGTCAAATTTCATAAAATCTTGAAAGATTCAAAATAGGGAACAGTACTTTTTAGAGTAGAGAGCTTGTTAAAATTATTTATTATGGTTTCCAGGTTTTTGTATAGTCTAGATCCTATACACTGTAGAGTACTTCTTTAAGAAAAATAATGCAAAATGAAAGACATGACATTTTTCTTTTCTGTTCATGGCGTGGTGTCTTATTCCAGGCATTCTGTCAATTGCTTGGAAAATAAATGACCACTGGGCACATCAAGATCACTTTCTTTCATAAGATGTTTTATATTAAAGCCTTGGAAGTAATTCATACCATGAATATTCAATGACAATTCTCTTAGTATCAAATAATTGAATATAATCAGTCATTTTTTTGTTAAATTTCGACCAAGTGCCAGGGATCATGTCCAGTGTTCCACATACACAGTCCCAATTAACGCTGAGGACAATGACTAAGGTAAAAATATTTTCCACATGGTAAGATTAGGAAAGGAGGGCTATTTAATTTGCCAAAACTTACAGAGCTAGTAACATAAGAAGGGATTTAAATTTTTGTCAGTCTGATCAGGTAGTCTGGATGCTTGTACAATACAAACAGCATTCAGAAATGAACATTGATTGAATACTTCCCAAGATGGCACTTCAGAGTTAATCAGTGTCAAAGAGGAAGCTGATTTTAGATTTGAATGCAATTTAAATAAGTGAAGTATCACAGCACCGTTAGGGTAATCTCTCCACTAAGGTTACTTACTGCAGCATAGTTTGAAACTATGTTTGTATACTAGAGGTTCAAAGTGCATTCTGAATTCAACAAGTTATTATTGCATTTAAGAATCTCCTTAGCCTGTAGCCTAGGCTACCAGAGCAGAATTCTAAAATTTTTCCTGTTGCAGCATTTAGCCTTGTATATTGAACAGTTTAAACCTCAGCCAGATGTGTGATATTATGTTTTAGTCTTGCTTAAAATCATCTAATGGTTTTTCTTTACACTGAAAGGTTTGGTGTTGATCTCTTGTCTTCTTTGTGCCACTGTTTTCCTCTTTCATGATTAACAGCCTTTCTGACCTTTCTGAAACTCAAAATAAGTCCAGTCTTCTCTCAATTCAATTTGACTGGAATGTTGTTCTTTTGGAAAACCACATGGTTTGTTCCATAATTCAGTTCAGTTGCTCAGTCGTATCCGACTCGGCGACCCCATGAATCGCAGCACGCCAGGCCTCCCTGTCCATCACCAACTCCTAGAGTTCACTCAAACTCATGTCCATCGAGTCAGTGATGCCATCCAGCCATCTCATTGTCTGTCGTCCCCTTCTCCTCCTGCCCCCAATCCCTCCCAGCATCAGAGTCCTTTCCAATGAGTCAACTCTTCTCATGAGGTGGCCAAAGTACTGTAGTTTCAGCTTTAGCATCATTTCTTCCAAAGAACACCCAGGGCTGATCTCCTTTAGGATGGACTGGTTGGATCTCCTTGCAGTTCAAGGGATTCTCAAGAGTCTTCTCCAACACCACAGTTCAAAAGCATCAATTCTTTGGTGCTCAGCTTTCTTCACAGTCCAACTCTCACATCCATACATGACTTCTGGAAAAACCACAGCCTTGTCTAGACTGTTATATCTCTTCAAACATCACCTCTTTGCATGCATTCTTCTGCCAAAAGGCAGAGATATGGGCAAGTAGAATTTGAAAGATCCCTCTCCAGTTCTTTTTCTCCTTCTGAGATTGCCCCATGCCCCTTTCCAGCAACCATGATTGCTGTGACTTGGTATCCTAGTAACAGGACAGAGAAACTATTATTTTCCCTCCAGTATCACCATCCTGATGTTATAAGCTGAAAAAGAAACATTCCAGATCACTCACCATCAGAATCTCCCTGCCTCTCATTACTCTTCAGACCTTGCTGCTATTTGCTCTGTGTATTCTCTCCAAATTTTATAATCATCCTCTGTTGATCTAGCTATACTGTCAGTGAAAGAGGATCCGTTTAATTTAAAAATAATTGCTTCATTTTTGATTAATGGCCTCCAAATTTAACAAATAAAGATACCTGTCCCTTTATCATATTCATCTTTCTATATCATATAAAAGTGACTTATATGTTTTATTTATTTTAAATTCTGCCAGAGATGATATGAGACATCTAAATTGAAATTTCCAGGTTTTCACTGGTGGTCCAGTGGTTAGGAATCCACCTTGCAACGCAGGGGATGTGGGTTCCATGCCTAGTCAGGAACAAAAATCCCCTATGGTGGAGGAGCTAAGGCCTTGCACTGCAACTACCAAGCTTGTGTGCCACAACTAGAGAGTCTGCATGCTACAACGAAAGATCCCTCATGATGCAACAAAGATCCCACATCCACACAGCCAAATAAATTAATTAAATAAATATATTTTTTAAAGAAAATATTTAAATTGAAATTTCCAGCATGAAGTTGAGGATGGAGGGCTAACAGCTGGGAAGATGAGGAGAACCAGGCATGAAAAAACAGGATGGCTGAAGTTATGGAATAGATTTGATAGAGAATGTGAAAGGAGAAAAATCAATTAAGGCTAAAATCCAAAAGTATATAAGATACAGAAAAGTAGACACAGAAGTTAGTGGAAGTCATAGACGGTGATGAAGAAAAGCTATGCTTATTGATATAAAATAGAGGTTATGTCTGTGGCTGAATCATACAATAATTTGGGTAGATTGCTTTAAATCCCCAAAATCCTATGTGTGAAATAGAGATTAAACAATTTCTGAATAGTTTCTTTTGGGAACTTAGTAGTATTGTGCATATAAAGTTTTATCCTTTTTTCAGTTAGCTTTCACTGATATAGTGCTTCATTCTATAAAGTAATATTATTAAACATCATTATCCCAGTGATAATATTTTAAATAGATAAGAAACAGGTTCTACTCTTATGAAACAGAAAAGGTAGAAGAGACTGTTACAGTAGAACAGAATATATTCCTTACCAAGAGCAATACAATGGACCATAAGAGCAAATAGTAAAACTATCCAACCTAGATTTTAGAAATGTAGAGGAAGTGATGTTAAAACTAAGATTGAAAGGTGAGCCAGAGTTAACCAAGTGAAAAGGAAGTCAGCAAAGGGTGCTATAATATGTGTTGAAAATTGTGGTATATGAGTTTATGAAGCCACAGCATATAAATCATTTTATCACTTCCATTAAATATTGACCATGAGGAATGTAGTAACTATTTGTCAGAACAAACACTATCTAAAGCATTCCCATGACTATACCTCATGAAAATAGAATACTGAAAAAGAGCTTTTTCCCCCTTGTTTTTTAATTTAAATAAATACATGGAATGGCTGACACGATCCTCTCACATATATCATTAAAATATATGTTATACAATTGTTTTCGAAAAAGATAAACAGCTTTGGAAAGTGAATATTTCCTGAACATGGAATTTTAGATGAGTTTATTGTTTCTAATTACTTTCTAGTTACTAGCTTGAAATTAGTAATCTAGTGAAGTCACTGTTAATAGAAGACCAGCAAAGAGCATCAATATTTACAAGTTAAATTTTATCAAAGTGAGGTTGTAGTCACAGTCCTTACATGCTAACAGCAATAAGCGGGCAAGAAAATCTTAAAGGTTTCACAAGTTCCAGGACATTTTCCCTAGTTCATGATAAGAAAAGTAGAGAGAAGAGAATAAAAATCCAAGAGTCAAGACACCCGAGTTAGTGCTGGTACTCTGATTTCTCCTCAGGTAGAATTCAGATGTTATGTTGCTCAGGGCTTTCTTCTTCAAAGTCCTCAGGGCCCCTTGCTTTTTCATATGATTGTTCTGCTTTGAACATGTCTGCTGAGTTTTGGAATTTCTAGGAACTTCCACATATCTCTTGCGCTTACATCTCACTGACAAGAAGTTGGCACTTGTCTATCTGCAGGGAAGCTTGAGAAATACAGTCTTTATTCTGGTATGTTGTAACCGCATATTCAAGATTCCATTATTCTAAAAGTAAACACTGTATATTTGGCTACATATAGTGATTTTCTCCACAGAAAAATCAAGTTAATAATAATAAACACAATTTCTGCTTATAAACTATTCAGAGTGGCCAGATGCATTATTCTGACATTAGAAGCAGTTTCACTTCAGTGATTCCATAGCAATCTCTTACCTTACTTACTTCACTCTTAAAATTTTTCCCAGTAAATGGTCTCAGGTAGGTGGGGCAGGTGAACTAATACTTAGGTTTAAGGTTTTGTTTTGTTTTTCCCTATAAATTGGCCTTGAAAATGCCCGTTTATTATTTTGAGTTCACTTACTAAGTACATGTGATAAAGCTTTTTATTTTTCAACTTTTTATTTTATATTGGAGTATAGTTGATTAACAATGTTGTGATAGTTTCAGGTGTACAGGGAAGTGATTCAGTTATGCATATACATCTATTCTTTCTCAAATTCTTTTCCCATTTAGGTTGTTACACAATATTGAGGAGAGTTTCCTGTGTGATTCAGGAAGTCCTTGTTAGTTATCCATTTTAAATATAGCAATTGATCAACAAAGATTTATTTACTTTCTCCTCCCATTATGGGCAGAATTTCCTTCCTCCCTTCACTGATCTTGGCCTTGGTCATGTGACTTGCTTTCACCATGGAACTCTTAATGGAACTGACAAATAGGGACCCAAAATGTGCTGAGCATTTATGTTCCAATCTGCAAGGGAAAAAAAAAATTCTTAGTTGCTTTTGACCAGATCCTCAGCATAAACCATATTGAAAAGACCCAAGTTCGACTTGTAGCCTGAAACATAACTATATTCTCAATCACACTTCTGCTAACCTAGAGATTCATGAGGGAAAATGTGCATATCTTAGCCCATGAGATTTTTGTATTTGTTTGCTGCATAGAAAAGCTGACAAATACACAGTGACCTTTATTTCATCCAATTTAACAGATTTTCTTTTTGATTGATATTGCCATTTAAGAGACACCAAGTAATTCTATCTCTGGAACTCCTTTCATCAGAACTCTTTTCTCTGGATTAGACATTTCAGCATGTGACTTATCTTTTAAATTAGTCCATATGCAGTGAGATGGTAACTGGCAAGACTGTAACACACTGAAATGCTGAAAAAGAACTTTTAATCAAAATGAGACCACAGGCAAGTTCAATAAAAGTACTTTTGTCATTTAATGTACTGAAGATCTAAGGGGCAACACTACCATATAGCTCTTAAAGGAAACTTTTGGCTTGACTGAGGTTAAAAGTCCTTGACTGCTGGTCAGCTGGTATCCCATAGGCTGGCTCTGTTATTGGTGAAATAGTTCCTGTCTCTCTGAAAAGTCATCATCAGTATTTCCACACAGCGATATACAAACATTCCTAAACAAATTCCTCGCATTCAGCCTTTTTTTTAATCAATCAATTCCTCTCCTTCAATCTGTAGCTAACTAGACATGAGTATAGTTAAATTAATTCTAAAGACCTAGAAGCACAAAATAATGGAATCTCCTTTTACGGGATTGATATCAATCACACTGCAATTGAATTACTATAGTATTGTTAATTATTGAATTTATTCCCCAATACCAAATCAATATAACTCCAGAAACATGATTACTTATAGTTTCTCCAAGTTAATTCTACATATATATTAAATTCACATTGATTGTCTGTCAATAAGTTGTCATTTTTCTGCACTTTAAGTAATTAAGACTCAGTTGGGGTTACATAAAACTGAAAACAAGCAAAAACACTCTTTTGTATAATTTGATCAAGATTTCAAGGAATTATTTTAGAACTGCCAACTGCTAAATAATTTACAGAAACAGACAATTCACTTATTATATTTTTCTTCCTATAAGGACAAACAGCAAGTTTCAACACTTGAAAAAAATTCTAAAACCTAACTTTTCTCAATAGAACATTTTTTTAGTATCTCCTCCCTAGACAAATGTTTTATTTCTGGAAATCAACTGAATTAGATGAGCACTGAAGGAAACCTGTGAAACATTGCCACTTTTTAATCCCTACTATTACCTTATCTAAAACTGTATTATATAAGTTAATAAATACCAAGCTGAAACTTTTACTGACCTCATCCATTATCCTTTGCACTCATCATCCTCATTTTATCTACTTTTTATACTATTAAGCATGTTGAGATCCATCATCCAATATCATTTTGGATTGAGGAGTAACACGAACATGAAAAAAAACTCTCTGCTCTCAGGGTCTTCAAAATCTAGCAGGTGAGACTACACAAAACTCACAACTTCAGAACACTAGGAAAACTTCCATAACAGAGAAAGGATCATAAAGAGGTCTTGAAAGAAGCAGAATCATCTTTGCCTAAAAGATTCCTACAGGATTTCTCAGGAACCTAAACAGAGTAGGATTTTGTGAACAAAGACAGAAAGTTCAATTGTCTGGACAGAAGTATGTTTAGTTGGGATATTCAGCAAGCTTTTAGAATATGAGAGGGATTTACATCTATGGGATCACAGTATAATACATAAAACAGAATCTACTGGTATACAACAGTTATAAGCTGATGAAAGCTTTATTTTAGCTGGAGGTTTTGGCTAACCTACTTTGCCTCTAAGAAGTGCTAAGTTAAATGATATTAGGCCAGTGAAAGTCCAAGTCAGCTTTATTTGCAATGATCTACTTTTTAAAAGAAAGCTATTGCATTCAAAAATCACTGCAGATGTAACTGCAGCCATGAAATTAAGACACTTGCTCCCTGGAAGAAAAGCTATGACCAACCTAGACAGCATATTAAAAAGTAAAGACATTATTTCCCAACAAAGATCTGTCTAGTCAAAGCTATGGTTTTTCCAGGAGTCATGTATGGATGTGAGAGTTGGACTATAAAGCAAGCTGAGCATCAAAGAATTGATGCTTTTGAACTGTGGTGTTCGAGAAGACTCTTGAGAGTCCCTTGGACTGCAAGGAGATCCAACCAGTCCATCCTAAAGGAAATCAGTCCTGAATATTCATAAGGACTGATGCTGAAGCTGAAACTCCAATACTTTGGCCACCTGATGTGAAGAACTGACTCACTGGAAAAAACCCTGATGCTGGGAAAGATTGAAAGCAGGAGAAGGGGATGACAGAGGATGAGATGGTTGGATGACATCATTGACTAGATGGACATGAGTTTGAGTAAGTTCCAAGAGTTGGTGACAGACAGGGAAGTCTGGCATGCTTCATTCCCTGGGGTCACAAAGAGTCAGACATGACTGAGCAACTGAACTGAACTGACTGCATTCATATAGCACCCTAATGATATTTTAAAATAATGATGTAAATAAACAAAGTTAGAAGCAAATATAATATTTAAGACAACCTATTTTGAAATTAGGAATATGAGTCATTTTTATGGTCCTTGAACCATTTCAACATGCTTTTTAAATTTCTGAATCTTAAAAACAAAAACAAAAACAGAAGATGTAAAATTGGACATGTAGATAATGGATCAATGAAGGTAGAAACAGAAATATAAAAATAATAATTCAAGTAAGAAACAATGAGATTTTGAATGAGGCAGTACACCTTAAGAAGACCTAGTTTAACAGCTCAGTTTATCCTGTAAAGAGGATGAAAAGGAGGAAGAGGTTATAGGAGAAGCAGTAGTTGATCATAAATGATTTGTTTCCATCACAATGAGTTGCAGGTTTCCCTTCATAAAAATAGATATGCTTGCTGTGCGATTTATAGGGATTTTTTTTGTTACAGTCAGAATAAGAAAAACATTATAAAACCCTAATGAGTCAAATATGATAACTACAAATTATTTTCTAAATTTTTACAAGAAGACTACTAAGCTGGCAAAAGAAAGTTGATGTTTAGAAGGCTTAAAAGCTAAGTACTATAAGGAATCAATCTATGCTTTTAAGTCATATGACAAGGATAAGGATGTTGTTGGTCTTTGTTTCACAGGAAAGGAAAGAGCAAAGGATTATAAAGTTACATTTGTGGCTCATGTTTATATCAGACATGACTGAGCAATTGAACATGTTTATTTAGGCTTGGCATTAACATTTACATCATCACTGTCTGAGATAAGCCCTGTGAAATTTTACAGGATGTAAGTCCCTTTGTACTCTATATAATTTCAAACATTTGAAAACAGCTATGACTCAACTTCTCAATTTTCAATATCTTCTGAATTTGTCCATTTTGTGGGAGCTGGGGAAATCTGGTAGGCCAAGACTGGGCAACAATAGTCTGCCAGTGTTTTATCCAGATCAAAAGGAAGCAGGTGGACTAAGTTCAAATCACGGTTTCCATAAATAACTACAACAATATCCAAGGAGCATTTTAAACCATCAAGTCTAAGATGCAAAGGATAAAGACAGAACACGCGGTATCAGGAGCTAAGGAAGTTGAAAAATAAAGAGCTCAGATAAGGTGATGGGATTCATTATAAAGGTTATTTCATAAATAAAGCACAAAAGGAGTTCTGATTTCACTGCTGTTTTGTTTTTAACTGAAGGATGGATATATTAGAAACGAATGTTATCCTGACTTTATAAACAATGAAACTGAGACAAACAATGAAACTAAGACGTAACACTTAAAAAGTGCTACGGGATCTTACTTCATTTCACAGGCTCATCTCTGTTAGAATCAGGACTTTTATTCAAAATAAGTTTCTCTGACTTCAGAATTTAAGACAACACTCACAAACCCTGAGAAATGTTTTGAAAGCATAGAGTTTAGTGCGATTAGATTTCATTTTTAAAAGGAGCCTGCTGGCATAATTTATAGTTAGGAAAATGGCTATATAATCTACCTGCTTATATGCTTATATCCCAGGTGGATTATATACTGCATCTCCCGCCCAGTCTCATTTCTTTCTTTTAATACGTCTTCCAACTATGTGAATAACCCATGGCTCTTTGCTGTCCACCATCCATTTTCCTAATGACCTGGATTCAAGAGCATATAATCACTCAGAAAGCTATTAGAGGCTATCCATCTTATACATTAATGGTCTATGATTATTAAATGGCAATATGTATACAGATTCATTCATACTTTTCTTACATATTTTATATATTCAGATAAATTTCATGGCAAAACCTTTTGAAGATTATTTAAATGAGAAGAGCAGAGTTAAAACTCTGATTGAAAATAAAATAAGAGCCAAAGAACAAAATTCACTTATAAGGATGAAAGTCATATTTATTTATTTAGTTTTTAATTGAATAACCTGAATTGAAAACCAAGAGCATTAGTGGTTCTGTAGAACACTGGTTTGAAAATAAAATTATTTATTGAAATAAATTTATTCTAAAATGTAAAAAGATGACGGAATTGGAAAGACTAACAGTGTTTGCATAACTTTCACAAGTCAGGAATGCTGTCATTTGGCGTAAATTTGTTATTTTAATTTCTGTAATGGCTATGGTAGAAAAAGGATTATTAGTCACATTTTATAGATGAAGAAATAGACTTCCCTGGTGGTTCAGATGGTAAGGAATCCACCTGCAATGCAGGAGACCTGGGTTTTATCCCTGGGTTGGGAAGATCCCCTCAAGAAGGGAATGACTACCCACTCCAGTATTCCTGCCTGAAGAATTCCATGGACAGAGCAGTGGGCGGGCTATAGTTCATGGTGTTGCAAAGAGCTGAAAACTACTGAGCAACTAACACTTCACTTCAACACTGTCTCAAGTCACACAGCTACAAAATGAGAAGTCACTCAGATAAGCAGTGGCAAAAATCAGATTTAAATTCAAGTTAGCATGGCTCTGAAACCTAAATCTTTCCAATCCTAGATATTTTCATTCAGTCATGAAAGACATGCCATATAATTATCATATAACTGGTATCAATCTATACACAATGAGAGGTACAAACGCCAAGATAGTCTCAATCCTTTTGTCAGCAGTTTATGACCTAATCAGAAAACACCAGCCAGGAACAATACCTGATAATGAAATTCAAACTTAACTGAGCCCCACTTGATTAGTAGATTTAATCAACAGACAATGGCAGCATTGTTTAAGGCTTTATGGTAGATTTGCAAAGAAGGAAAGAATTAGGAGCTTTCAAAATAAACAATAATATGAATACAGGATAAATTTTAGCCTAGGAAAAAAGGTTCTATACCAAACTAGAAAAACATAAGATTGATTTTTATTGTAATCACTTAAAATACAGTCACATTATTTACTGTATACCTTAATTTTTCACCTACAACATGCAGATGATACTTCACAGTGTTATTGGAAGGATCACTCAGGAAAACGCATGAGAAAGCAAGCAGAGAAAGCAGGTGCTATTCTAAAATTCAGGAAGTCACCAGAAGGTGTGTTTTATTAGAATATGACATTTCAGCCACACTTAAGAGTAATTAGATAGTTAATACAAGACTGTCAAAAGTTTTATAAAAAGAAAATAATAAAGATATATACTCTTGAACCTTAAAATCCTTCTTTGAATTTTTGTAATCAATTATTATGATCAATCATTCTGTGATCAATCACAAAAATTGTGATCCATTTTTTCATCAATCATTCAGATGCTTGTTTATATAGCTCATCGATGATCAAGAAAAGGTTAGTTAATAAATGAGATCTTGAAAGAAACCAACATCCACTTGCTTCTCTAAACTTATTCAAAAACAGAACAAAACAGGGTAGACTCATTCCAAAATAGAAAGTGATCTTCAGGTTCAAGCTAGTACACCACATGTCAAAAACTTGAAAAATTTTACTAGATTATATTAGGATTTAGGAGGATTCCACATGTGAATTATGGTTGAATTTTATATTTATATATGGAAAACTCTCGTGGTATGGATTTCATATTTATGTAACATATTCTAATATAAAATCCATACTGTGATTCACATGTGGGACACTCATACACATACATGTTCATTGTTGTTGCTGTTTAGTCACTAGTTCAGTTCAGTCGCTCAGCCATGCCCGACTCTTGGCAACCCCATGAAATCGCAGCACACCCGGCCTCCCTGTCCATCACCAACTCCCGGAGTTCACCCCACTAAGCTGTATCCAGCTCTAGAGACCCCATGGACTATAACCCACCAGGCTCCTCTGTCCATGGGATTTTCCAGGTAAGAACACTGGAATGGGTTGCCGTTTCCTTTTCCAAGGATCTTCCCAACCCAGGGATGGACCAAGTGTCTCCTGTATCTCCTGCACTGGCAGATGAATTCTTTATTGCTGAGCCAGCAGGGAAGCCCTATATATATATGTATATATATATGTATACATATATATATATCAATTTGCATGCACACACATACATATTCATATATATGTACCCAACTTTTCATTTAATTTCCAAAAGAAGTCTTCTGGATATTTGTCCCTATTTTCTGAAGGAGAAAATTTTCATGCATAGAAGTTAAAATAGTATTACCTGCCCATTGTAGAACCAGGATGTAACCTTGACAATTTTAGCCAGGGTCCTAGCACTCAGCAAGTACAGCATGATATAAAGTAGAATTATAGTACTGATAGAATATCTCTTAATCCCTCTATCAGTAAAGTTTTCCTGTAATACAAAATAATGATCATGACTAAAATAAAGTACATGATTTGTGTAAAAGCAGCTGTGGTATAGAGCCAATAAAAACTCTACAGAGTAAAATGGCCTAAGATCTAGTTTAACCATGTACTGACTTTGTGACATTAGGATAAATTGCTGGGAACAACAAAAGCTAACATTTATGGAGAATTTGTCATTTGCACAATATGATAAGAGGTCTATCATACTATATAATTTTCATAATTTTTTAAGTTGTTCATATTGTTGTCCTCCTTTTGCCATTGGAAAAATGGAGAGGCAGAGAACATATGAACGTCCCTAGATCACCCTAGGGAATGGTGAGGTGAAGATTTTAAACTTATTCCAGAAATGCAGCTTTGAGCCACTCAGACCACTGCTTCTAAGTGTGACATGTGAACCCATTTCTCTCATCTCTTAAATGAGGGCAAAATCCTCTACACGTATGATTACAATGATGATAAGTGCACACAGACTTTGGGGGCTGTGTCCTACCCATATAGTTTAGCATGAGACAACTTGGAGGGTAAATGTCCTACAAAGAGACTCACATTCTAGCCTATCACTAGTTCTTAACTGCTCATTTGCTTGAATTAGAAGCAGAACTGATTTTGGCAAAGCTATTTTGTATAAGACATTGCTATGGGACACCAAAGGCCTTCGTCTAGATTTACTAGAAACCAACGTGAGGACTACTCACACTGCTGAGAAATTAAACAACTGAAAAATGAACATTATTCTTTATTTTAAGTTACCTTTCTACTTAGAAAGTTGCATTTTAGTTTTCAAGAAATATTTTAATTATGAGGCATCTAGGGTCCAGGGAATTACAGCAGTTTATCAAGTTAATACAGACTATGAACACTGCAGGAACATCCTAACTGAGGCATCAACAGTTTGAGCTTCAGAGATAACAACTTTTTAGTATATAAAAATTTAATAATGAAAGTGAAAGGGAAAGTTACTCAGTTGTGCACAACACTTTGCAACCCCATGGACTGCAGCCTCCCAGGCTCCTCTGTCCATGGAATTTTCCAGGCAAGAATACTGGAGTGGGTAGGCATTTCCTTTTCTAAGCAGATCTTCCTGACCCAGGGATTGAATCCAGGTCTCCTGCATTGCAGGCAGATTCTTTACCATCTGAGCCACCAGGGAAGCCCAATACTGGAGTGGGTTGTGAATGCACAGTAGTATATTTTATTAATAGAAGTAATTAAGTATATTTATTAAATTCATAAATGTTTGAAAAAGTAAAGCAATTGTAGAGTTACATTAACTGATTTGAACTAATTTGAATTGATAAAAGGAAACCTGAGGAATACTTGGAGTAAAAGCATTTTTTGTAAATGCACTGTTACCTTATTTTTGTCCAAAGTATTTACTAGGATGTGTCTAATATCAGGGCCGAGATAGGAGCTAATGAATTGGTAAAAATAACTTAGTCATTGAAGAAATGTTAATAAATTACAACAAAGGAAACATAGATGTAAAGAATAGACATTTGGACATAATAAGAGAAGGCAAGGGTGGGATGATTTGTGAGAATACCACCGAAACATGTACATTGCCGTATGTAAAACAGATGACTAGTGCAAGTTCAATGCAAGAAGCAGGGCACCAAAGCAGGTGTTCTGGGACAACCCAGATGGATAGGGTGGGGAGGCAGGTAGGAGGGGAGTTCACAGGTGTAACTGTGGCCAATTCATGTTGATGTATTGCAGAAAAAAAAAAATCACAATAACACAAAGTAATTTTTCTCCAATTAAAATAATTAAAAAAAGAGAAGAAAAAATAATCAATTGAAGACCATCTACTTTTTAAAATCATTAGAAATAGCTACTAGTCTTTATTCTTGGCTCAAAATGTTCATTAGGAAAATACACATAAATAAAATCATTTTCAGTAATTCCTTTCAGCCCAGGTAAAAATTATCATAGTTTCTTCTTTTGTAGGAGAGAACAGATTAAACTGTTAAGAATATTCATAGGGCCTTCCATGAACCTTAAATTTTATAAAGCTGCCACACACACAAATACCAGACTGTATTATTACTATTTTTATCATATTTTAAGGAGTGCTATTTATTAGCTAGTAATGTTCGCTTTGCTAAAAGGCATTCTATTATGGAGGGTAAGTGTACAGGTTCTGGAAACTTAACTCTGTAATGGGGACACTAATCATAATTACAACCCACCTCTTAGAATTACTATTCTGACATAGAGTAAACACTCCAAAATGATAGCTGCTTTAAACCTGAAATCATCCTTGACAATTTTTGTTTTTTTTCCACACTCCACAGTGATTCCATTAGCATATCTTGTCAACTGCAATCTCAAAATCTATCACATCGCTGAATCCATCTCACCACAGCCACTGCTAAAACATTATATCTAATCCACCATTATTTTTCACCTCTTCTGCTACATTAACCTGCTAACTAGTCTCCCTGTTGCTGCTCTTAGTGGTAAAGTCTATTTCCACATAGTAATCACAATGATAGTATAATACATAAACCAGATTATATGACTTTCTTATTCAAACTAAGTCCTCTCTCAAATTTATGCAAAAAAAAAATTCAAAAATTCATGAGACTTCCTTGGCAGTCCAGTGGTTAAGACTCCTAGCTTTCAGTGCAAGAGGTGCAGGTTTGATTGCTGGTCAGGGAACTAACATCCCACATGGTTCATGGCACAGCCAAAACATTTAAATAAATAAATAAAATGCATTTACCTTAAAAACAAAAACAAAAACAAAAACTGTGATCTTCCCCCTGTTTCATCCCTTCCAGGCTCCCTGACTCTCACATTTCTAATACATTGTCTCATTGTCTCCTGTCCCGCTGGTCCTCCCTGGTTTTGCCTGAAGGCCTCGTCCCCTAGGGGTTCACCCCCTTACTTCTTTCTAGTCCCTCCGCAGTAAATACCTCCGGAGAGTCCTTTTTGGCTCTCCTTTACATGCTCTCTTCTTTCCCAGATTTGTTTTTCTTGGTGTTTCACTATTCACACATGACACTTGAATGAAAGGTTTGAACTGCACAGGTCCACTTAAAGGCAGATTTTTTCCAGTAAACTCTTCCATAGTGCTACCTGATTCACAATTGGTCGAATACATAGATGCAGAACTGGAGACACTGAGGTCTCACTATAAAGTTATAGGCATGTTTCCAACTTGTAAAGCAGTGTCACCCGTTGTTCATCGGTCAACTGTATTTATCTCTCGTCCATCTTCTTTGTCAGAATACACACTCAAAGAAGCCAGAGTATTTGCTGTAATACCCAATGCCTTAACCTCTGCCTAGAGATGCGTGTTTTGTGTGTTAGCTGCTCAGTTGTGTCCAACTCTTTGCGACCCCATGGACTGTAGCCTCCCAGGCTCCTCTGTCCATGGAATTCTCCAAGCAAGAATACTGGAATGGGTTGCCATGCCCTTCTCCAGGGGATCTTGAGGCCAAGGGATCAAACCCAGGTCTCCCACAGTGCAGGCAGATTCTTTACTGTGTGAGCCACCAGGGAAGCCCAATACTGGAGTGGGTTGCCAAGCCTTCCTCCAAGAGATCTTCCCAACCCAGGGATCGAACCCAGGTCCCCTGCATTGCAGGTGGATTCTTTACCATCTGAGCCACCAGGCAAGTCCATCAATACCAGAGTGGGTACCCTGTCTCTTCTCCAGGGGATCTTACCAACCCAGGAACCAAATCAGGGCCGCCTGCATTGCAGGCAGATACTTAACCAGCTGAGCTACCAGGGAAGCCTCTAATTCCCTGGAAGAAGGATTGCCATGCCCTCCTCCAGGGGATCTTCCTGATCCAGGGATCAAATCTGTGTCTCTTATGTCTCCTGCATTGGGAGGCAGGTTCTTCACCACTATCACCACCTGGGAAGCCCTGGACACCATCCTAGGTGTGTAAACTACATCATTTCATTTATTCTTCAAGGCATTCCTGAAAGGAGGTAACATTCTTCCCATTTTTATACCTTAAAAAATTGAATTGAGAAGATAAAATTCATTCTCTGGAGGCACACAACAGCTCACAGTGAGTCAGGATGTAAATCCAATGAAATCTTAATGATTTCAGAGTGCTCACTATTTCCATCTTGCTGTGCTCTTTATTTCACCTTTTGAGTCAGAAGTCAGGCAAATTATGCTTTTATCTCTGCAGCAAGCCATTATCATGACACCATAGTTCAGTGTAAGATCTCCATTAAGCATAGTCTATAAATTTGCAAAGATCTCATTTTTCCATTAAAATCAAATCAAGGTACTGTTTTTTGATAATATGCTTTCATCTTATTAACTCCACCAAAATATGCAATATGAATACTTCATTTAAAAAGTCAATGTTTAAATTCTGAGTCTGAGAACTTTATATTTCTCTATAACCTTATGAATCTCAAATCTGATTCAGTACTCTAGTACTGCTCCTAAGATGGAATTAAGAGTTTGCTCTAATACTTCCTATTGGAACCTTGGAACCTTCTCCACTTGGTATAAAGCTACTGTTTTCTTCTACTTTAGTCCTTAAAACCATATTTCATGGAACTTTTCAGTTGTTCTCAAATAAAATCATGATACAGCCTGATGACATTCTTATCAATAGCTGATTACTTGGCATGAAACCTCAATTTTAGCAACATCCAAATCCTTCTTTCTCCTTCACTGAATGAACACTTTCAAGACAACATTTATGAAAGTTAAGAAGTGCAGATATAGATTAATAAAGTATATTTTTCCTACAAGATGAGCTGGAAAGCTAATACAAATGCTGCACTGGACTGAGGCATTCAAATAAATAACTTTACAATTATGTTCCTTTGAAACTTCTGATAAGCTGGCTAACTTAACTGTTTTCATTGGAAATATCATTTTAAACACCCACTGTGTGTAGGATTGGTTTTCATAAATTAATTTCTGAAAACTGTTTTGAGAAACTCAGGAAACAGAAACCCAATGTTTTGGGAAGATACATCATCTCTGTAGTAGTATTACAGAAAACTGATACTATAGGAACAGAAAACACCTGGGTGTTTTAATAAAGTCAGAAATTGCTCTTTTGTTCCAATATAAATTCCCAAGTCCGATGAGATGAAGAAAGGAGAGTGTTCCCCAAATCCACAGTGAAAAAGGCAAATAAGAAACAGAGAAAGTGTGTCCATCAGATAGGGCTCAGGCTACAGGTCCCAGAATACTGCTCATAGGTCTCATTAAAGATATTTGCATTCAGAAGCAAAAACAGAAGAAAATGTATGAGAAAGATTAGTAATATTGAATAAATATAGTTTCTGACAAACAGGAATTCTCAAAGTCTCATGAAAACAGAATATAAATTTCTCCACTGGTTAAGATCATGTAGAATATAGCAAATCCTTTTTGCTTATGTCCATATTACATTTTTTCCTATTGTACTCATGCTCAGTTGTGTGTAAGTCTTTGTGGCCACACTGACTGTAGCCTACAAGTCTTCTCTGTCCATGGGATTTCCTAGGCAAGAATACTGGAACGGGTTGTCATTTCCTACTCAATTACCTCAACACAGTACCCTGTACAATAATTTTTTTCAATAAAATAAAGATAAATAAGAGATTTCACAATGCTCAAATTACAGAGGAACCAATTTTCTTTCTTGATAAATTTAAAAAGGAAAACAATTTTTAAATTTCAGATTTCTCAAAAACAATGGAATTCAGTTCAGTTCAGTCACTCAGTTGTGTCCGACTCTTTGCGACCCCAAGAATCACAGCATGCCAGGCCTCCCTGTCCATCACCAACTCCCGGAATCCACCCAAACCCATGTCCACTGAGTCGGTGATGCCATCCATCTCATCCTCTGTCGTCCCCTTCTCCTGCTGCCCTCAATCTTGTCTTTACCCTTATTTTCATAAAGGAGGGAAATGAGGTTCAGAGCAGACAAATGATAAACTCTGAGTCACAAAGCCAGCTGCTTACAAATTTGAGACTGAAATTCAACACAGTACCTACCGATTTGAAGATCAATTTTTATGGTTAACTGTGAGTCTGTCCTGAAGGTGTTGCTTAAAAACAGCGTGAGTTGTAACAGGAAAACAACCATTGCATTATGTGAAAAGATTCCCTTTGTAACAAAAGCTTAGGCTCATATTTCACATTGCCATATATCCAAATTTACTAGGACTCATGCTATTTTGGTCTAGTGTCACTAATTCCTACATTGTTTTGCATTTTCTTCTGACTTTTCATTTTTTTAACAAACTCTTATCATTAATGGGTACATTAGAATTGAAGGAGCTTGACAGACCAACATTGTGTATTTGTGACTTCTACCAAGTTCTCATCTAACAGTGAGGTCATATGCAACAAAGACAATTCTCCCTTTAACACAAAGTTAAAGCTGAAAGAAAACCAACACATCTTTTCTTTCCAAACATTTTTAAACTAAAATAAAACATCCATCTTAAGGAGGTTATCCTTGGATAAAACAAAGAAGCCTCAGATAAAAAATTCCAACCTAGCTATTTAAAATCCTAAAAGATGACAGGGTTAAAATGCTGCACTCAATATGCCAGCAAATTTGGAAAATTCAGCAGTGGCCACAGGACTAGAAAAGTTCAGTTTTCACTCCACTATCAAACGAAGGCAATGCCGAAGAATGTTCAAACTACCAGACAATTGCACTCATTTCACATGCTAGCAAGGTAATTCTCAAAATCCTTTGGTTAACCTTCAGCAGTATGTGAACCAAGAACTTCCAGAGGTACAAGCTGGATTTAGAAAAGCCAGAGGAACCAGAGATATAATTGCCAATATTCACTGGATCATAGAAAAAAGCAAGGGAATTCCAGAAAACATCTACTTCTGCTTCATTCATTATGCTATAGCCTTTGACTGTGTAAATCACAACAAATGGTGGAAAAATCCTTAAAAAGATGGGAATACCAGATCACCTTACCTGTCTCCTGAGAAATCTGTATGCTTCTTAATGAAGCAACAGTTAGAACTGGACATGGAACAATGGACTCATTCAAAATTGGGAAAGGAGTATGTCAGAGCTGTATATTGTCACCCTTATTCAACTTCTATGCAGAGTACATTATGTGAAATGCTGGACTGGATGAATCACAAGATGGAATCAAGACTGCTGAGAGAAATATCAATAACCTCAGATACACAGATGATACAACCCTAAAGTCAGAAAGCAAAAAGGAACTAAAGAGCCTCTTGATCAGGTTGAAAGAGGAGAGTGCAGAAGCTGATGGAAAACTCAACATTCAAGAAACAAAGATCATGGCATCCAATCCCATCACTTCGGGGCAAATAGATGGGGAAAAAGTGAAAACAGTGACAGATTTTATTTTCTTGGGCTCCAAAATCACTCTGGATGGTGACTGCCGCCACAAAATTCAAAGATGCTTGCTCCTTGGAAGAAAAAATAAGACAAACCGAGACAGCATATATAAAACAGAAATATCACCTTGCTGACAAATGTCCATATAGTGATAGCTATGGTTTTTCCAGTAGTCATGTACGGATGTGAAAGTTGGACATAAAGAAGTCTGAGCACGGAAGAACTGATCCTTTCAAACTATGGTGTTGGAGAAGACTCTTGAGAGTCCCTTGGACAGTAAGAGGATCAAATCAGTCAATCCTAAAGGAAATCAACCCTGAATATTCACTGGAAGAACTGATGCTGAAGCTCCAATACTTTGGTCACCTGATGCAAAGAGCCAACTCTTTGGAAAAGGCTCTGATGCTAGGAAAGATTGAGGGCAGAAGGAGAAGGGAACAAGAGAGGATGAGATGGTTGGATGGCATTACTGACTCAGTGAACATGAATTTGAGCAAATTCAGAGATAGTGAAGGACAGGGAAGCCTGGCATACTGCAGTTCATGGGGTCATAAAGAGCTGGACAAGACATAGCAACAAAAGAACAGTAACAACTAACTCTTTCCAAAGATGAGGGAGGGGCAGGTTTGCATGTCACAAAATTTTATGTGGCTGCACCTGCAGGTTACTTGGTGCATAACATCAGCCAGTGAACCAGGGTGAAGGGAAAGCATAGGATTTTGTGATTTATTTGTAAAATATGTGTGCAAAAAAACTTAGCAGGCCTTCCACACAGCAGTTAAAGTATTCTAAACCCTGGCAGGACATTTCCTGTCAAAAACATCATAGACACTTTACCCATAAGGCATATGTTCCATACCAAAAGGTCCTTGAAATCTGGTTATATTTAGTACTATTCAAAATGTTCATGGACCATGTCAAAAGATTCCATCCAAAACCAAATATGCTCCTGGATGTTTTAGATAAGACCAAATTTCAAGAATACTTTGGCATGGACCAAATATCTTCTGACCTATAGCTGGATGAATCAGATCAAATGTATATGTGCAAAAAACATTAAAACAATATGTATATAAAACATTTTACCACCTTAAAAGTTATTTTGTGTATAATTCAAACCATTTAGAGCCTACCTCCATCCAACGTTGATCTACTTTCAGATTCGCCTATTCTAAAGTTTCATGTCAGCAAATTCATAAGGAATGCACTCAATTGTATTTGGCCTTTTTTTCAATAAAGAGAATACATTTTAAAAAGACAACATCAATGGCCAAAATATTTGAAAACTACTACAGTCAATAATATACTGATTCCTATTGTAGATTGTTAGAGTTGTTATTTTAAAGAAACTTGATGAATTTTATTTTATCTGAGTGACAGATTTTATTCAGTTGGCCTTTGAACAACATGGGTTTGAACTGCCTGGGACGACTTTTACACAAAATTTTTTTTCAATAAATACATACTAAAGACTACATAATCTGTGGTTAGTTGAATCTACTGAGAATGCCAGACCAAGGACATGGAAGACCAAATATAATATAATACCAGAATTTTTTACTACAAGGGTCTGTGTTCCTAATCCTCACATTCCTTGAGGTTTTTCAAAGGTCAACTGTAGTCCCTTATTACCCCAAATTAATGATGGACATTCAAAAAGTTAGCATTGCATTCTTCAGTAGAATTCAGGGCAAGAAATGTGCACCCTTCAAAAAAGCTGAGGAAAATCTAATACACAAATGCAGGCTAAATTATGAGTATTTTATGTTACTCTTTAAAATGAAGACACTTGCTTAGCACTGTCATATATACCTCTTACACTACACTTAATGGAATCACACAAATAGTGTATAGGAAATATCTTCATTAACAATGAGAAGAAAATGTGTTTTTCATTAAGCAGGCATTTATGGAACACTGGGCACACAACTATGCATGAAAAAACTATGCATATCTCCCCAAATGTCTACATTAGTCAGCTCAGGCTGCCATAACAAACTATCACAGGCTGGGTGGTTTAAACAATAGAGATTTATTGTCTTACAGTTATGGACGCTGAGAAGCTCCAGACCAAAATCTAGTATAGCTGGTTTCTGGTGAAGGTTCTCTTCCTGGCTTGCAAATAGCTACCTTCTTGCTGTGTGCTTACGTGGCCTTTCCTTGAGGAGGGGTAGGGGTGGGGGGAGTATGGCTGTGGGTATGTGTGTGTGAGGGGAGAGAGAGAGAGAGAGATTTTTCTCTTCATATAAAGGCTCCAGTCATATTGGATTAGGACCCTACCCCTATGAGTTCATTTAACCTTAATTACCACCCAAAAGTTCTATCTCCTAAGACAGTCACATGTTAGAACTTCCAACATATTATTTTGGGGGAATACAATTTAGTCCACAGCACAAACCCTACTGCTTTAGATCTCCAGAGGAACTCCTTGACCCAGGAATCAAACCCGTGTCTCCTGTATCTCCTGCACTGGCAGGCAGATTCTTTACCACCAGCACCACCTGGGAAGCCCATATGACATTAATATACACCATTAATTAGAGTCTCAACTTTGCATTAACAAAATACCATATATTTCCCTTTTTTATCTAAAATAAAAAACTACTGTTCCTTTATCTATGAAAATTTTAATCTCAAACTAGTCTTCTCTCTTCTTGGCTAAGATTATTGAGATACTTATTCACACTATTAACCTCACTTTCTGAAAGCATGTCATCTAGTGTGATGCCACTCTTCCTTGGACCCACCTGTAAGTCACCCAGCACTTGCCCCAATCCTATAATAAATAGTTTTTAAGATTGCCGGCAGAAACATCAATAACCTCAGATATGCAGATGACACCACCCTTATGGCAGAAAGTGAAGAGGAACTAAAAAGCCTCTTGATGAAAGTAAAAGCGGAGAGTGAAAAAGTTGGCTCAAAGCTCAACATTCAGAAAACAAAGATCATGGCATCCGGTCCCATCGCTCCATGGGAAATAGATGGGGAAACAGTGGAAACAGTGTCAGACTTTATTTTTTTGGGCTCCAAAATCACTGCAGATGGTGATTGGAGCCATAAAATTAAAAGACGCTTACTCCTTGGAAGAAAAGTTATGAGCAACCTAGATAGGATATTCAAAAGCAAAGATACTACTTTGCCGACTAAGGTCCGTCTAGTCAAGGCTATGGTTTTTCCATTGGTCATGTATGGATGTGAGAGTTGGACTGTGAAGAAGGCTGAGCGCCGAAGAATTGATGCTTTTGAACTGTGGTGTTGGAGAAGACTCTTGAGAGTCCCTTGGACTGCAAGGAGATCCAACCAGTCCATTCTAAAGAAGATCAACCCAGGGATTTCTTTGGAAGGAAAGATGCTGAGGCTGAAACTCCAGTACTTTGGCCACCTCATGCGAAGAGTTGACTCACTGGAGAAGACTTTGATGCTGGGAGGGATTGGGGGCAGGAGGAGAAGGGGACGACCGAGGATGAGATGGCTGGATGGCATCACTGACTCGATGGATGCGACTCTGAGTGAACTCTGGGAGTTGGTGATGGACAGGGAGGCCTGGCGTGCTGCGATTCATGGGGTTGCAAAGAGTCGGACACGACTGAGCGACTGAACTGAACACCCTCTTGCTGAGAGGCCCCCTGATTCCCTATAGAATTAGCTCTGTCTCACTGTAACTAGTATTTAAGCCAATTTGTGCAATTACAGGTTTGTTCCTGCTGTACTATGTCTAGAATCCCTTTCTTATATCATGATCTTTACTCAACCTTAATCTAGCTCCACCCTCCAGCCCTCAAATTCTACCCCTCCAACTCATACCACAAACCCCTGTATTGAAAGACCTGCCTTAAGCCAAACTTCAAGTTTCCAATAAATTCAGATCTTTCCTTTATACCTTAGAAAAACATACCTGCTGAGTCACTCTTCTTCCTGTAACCAATAAACCTATCTTTGTCTCATATTCAGGTGTGCAACTGATATTGGACACCATTATTAAATAGGCAGTAAGCTAGGCCCATAATAGAACCAATAAATGTAATATAAGTAAACTAGAATGAAGTCTTTTGAACATTTCTGGTGCATAATTACATTTATTTAGGGGTCCATCTAGTCAAAGCTATGGTTTTTCCAGTAGTCATGTACAGATATGAGAGTTGGACCATAAAGAAGGCTGAACACTGAAGAATTATACTCCTGAACTGCTACAGAAGAGAGTCCCTTGGACAGCAAGGAGATCAAACTAGTCAATCCTAAAGGAAATCAACCCTGAATATTCATTGGAAGAAGCAATGCTGAAACTGAAGCTCCAATACTTTGGCCACCTGATGTGAAGAGCCAACTCACTGAAAAAGACCCTGATGCTGAGAAAGACTGAGGGCAGGAGGAGAAGGGAGCAACAGAGAATGAGATGCTTGGGTGGCATCACCAATTCAATGGATGTGAGTTTGAGCAAACTCTGGGAGATACTGAAGGACAGAGAAGTCTGGCTTGCTGCAGGCCATGGGTCGCAAAAAGTTGGACACCACTTAGTGATCGAACAACAAATACAGTAATTTAATTCACTTAAAATGTATGTTGTTTATGAGGACACAACTCAGGTTTTTAGAATTGGATTTCTTCCTCTGAGTGATCTTAATTGTTCATGTCGTGTAGTTTTTAAACCTTACAATGGCTTCCAACTGCACTGAAAATGAAATCTAATTCTTTACTTTGGTCTACAAGATGCTAAATTATACAGAACATGCCTATTTGTCCAATCCCATTTCTTGACACCTCTTTCACTTGCTTCTAAGTTCAGCCCCACTGACCTTCTTTTTCCTTCTAATGCATATCAAAATAAGCGCTGCCTGAGACTCTGGCACTCACTACTTCATTAGGAAAGTCCCTCCCCAAAAACTTAACATGGATTTTTGTCTTTGAGGTATTATTTGGTGAACTTTTCTGTCTTCCACACAACATCAGTAAACAAGCATTACCTTAGGCATTTTGTTCTATTAGGATAAAACATCTTCCTACTTATTTCAGGTTTTTTAAAAAAAATCTTGAACACATTAACAAAAACAACAAAATCACATCATAGGTTTTTTGTATAGTCACAAATTAAGATAATATGGCTTTGGATCAAATTACCAAACCACGTATTCAACAAGCATGATCAAAGACCAAAAGTGAACTGTTGATTTCCATTTGTGTTATCCGCTTTTACTTTTGATCCATTTGTATGTTAAAAAAAAAATCTAAAAACATTTTAAGAGAAACTGTAGTTTTTCAATACATTTCCATTTTCCTTTCTTTTTTCTGTGATCAGCTTGAATATCACCATGAAAATTCATTTTCCACCATTTCTGAATGAGGTTCTGATGCTAAAAAAAATCATATATTATTATACACCTGAAAAGTAGGTTTGACCAGTTGTCATTTTCACTTTTTCTTTGTTTGGTGTTACGATATGTTCTATGACAGTAATATTTTAAAACTTTGGTGTAACAATTGGATCATCTGGATTATATTCACTGATCTGTGTTTGTTTGGGATATCCATGGGGTATAACATAACAGTAGAAATAAAATGATGATTAACAAATGATGCCTATTCTTCCTTCTCACATAATCATTCTTAATAAAACAGCTTGGGTGCTAGGTTTCATGAAAGGCATTGATTAGTACATTAGGCCAAGAATATAAATTACCTCATCAAGGGGATAATCAAAACAATTTTCACTGAGCTGCTTATCATTTATTTTACTTTCTCTATTTTAAAACTTGGAAGTTCCTGAGTGTCACTGTACTGTGTACAATATAAAAATATTAATGAAGACCAACGTTAATGAAAACATTTTTAAGTTTAGTTCAGAGCTAGGGTGTGCTCGATATAGGGCACTATTTGACTATTTGGCTGAATCAACTATAACAAAACTATTTCATAAAGAGAACAATGTGATGAAAATTATTTTTCAGAGAGCTGGGATTTTCAAGGTTCTTTAAACTTTTGTAGAGAAAACCAATTTTGAAAATAATTCCATATGCCTTAATGCTCTTGAGTAAAGATAAAAATATGATAAACCCAAATTAAATGTGAACATAAACTTGTTTCAATATCATAGAATCAATGACTAAATTGACACACTTTTAATTGGATACCAGAATCATTATTTTTCTTAGTATTCTTTTCACCATTTAAATAATTTGTGTTACAATTGTTCAGATTTGTAGATTTCCAGGTAAAATACATTAAGTCACTAGTGAACAAAAAACAAGAGATGAAGAATTCTTTGATTTTGTTCTGACTTTCCAAAAAGGAAACAGAGTAATAAGAGAGAAAGGATTTAGATATTTTAGGGGTTATTGTCATTAACTTGTAGAGTGAACACTGAAATATTAACCCACTTATTTTGTTCTTCATGTCCTAATATGCAACACAAAGATATTAGGCTTATACTAGTTCTAATACTCTGTAAACCATTGTTTTAGAGGTAGATGACAATAATAATCGGGGTATTGGTTGCTCAGATATATTTACATTTTTGTAAGACCCCACTGTGATGTGGGATCTTAGTTTCCCAACCAGGGATCATACCTGTGCCCCCTGCATAACCACTGGACTGCCAGGGAAGTCCCTATGTTTACATTTTAATATGTATTTATTTGTACACTAATGATTTGTGTTTCTACCAGAAACAATAAAAATAGTGACAACGGCTAATACATATAAACCTGTAATGACCTAGACACTTTAAAATACAATATCATTATAAGAACTCTGATGGGTAGGTACAGTATTATCTCCACTTTACAGATAACTGCTGAAGCAAGGAAAATTTAATTTGGTAACAGACACGCAGCTGATAAGTTATAGGCTTGGTGATTGGAACCAAGTTTGTTCTATTAACTGAAACATCATTTATTAGTGCAATATATATTCTGTTGGACTCTTTTGCAACCCCATGGCCTGCAGTCCTCAAGTTTCCTCCAACCATGGAATTTCTCCCAGGCAAGAATACTAGACAGGGTTGCCATTTCCTTCCCCATGGTATTCTCCCCATCCAGGATCAATCCCACATCTCCTGCATTGGCAGGTGGATTCTTTACCACTGAGCCACGGGGGAAGCCCACTGTACCATGTAGAGCAGTGAGAAAAATAAGCCAGGACGGCTTAAAATAATGCCGAAGGAGGAGAGGTAGATATCAATAATGTGCAACTGTATCCAGGTCTTCTTCTTTCCTGGCACCCAAAGGACTACATTGCCCAGCTGATTTTGAAGTTAGGTCAAATATTTGACTGGTTCTGGCCAAAAAATAGGAGCAAAAGAGATGGGTCTCCCATGTAGTCTTAGCCAGGGATAATCTTTAAAACCTTCTACAGACCCTCACTTTTCCTGCCAATGATGCCTAAGGGAATTTTTATTACAAACTTTGCAGTCAGAAGATGGTACAGTCTGTACCACCTGGGGTCTCTAACTTGTCTTCTAGAACAGATTTATAAAGTCAAGACACAGTGAACACACAGTGAGAGAGAGAAAATAAACCCTGTACAGACCCTGGGACTTGATGCCATCAATCAACATCACGTTACACAGCCAATCCTAATGAAACAGGGCTTCCCTCACGGCTCATTGGTCAAGAACCTGCCTGCCAATGTAGGGGATGCAGGTTCAATTCCTGGGTTAGGAAGAACCCGTGGAGAAGGAAATGGTAACTCACTCCAGTATTCTTGCCTGGGAAATGCCGTGGACAGAGGAACCTGGCAGGCTATACAGTCCATGGTGTCATAGAATCGGACATGACTTAAAGACTGAAAAAACAAAAACAACAAAACAACAGATTCTAACGAGGAGTGGGTATTGATAATAGGGTTCAGTCAGTTCACTTCAGTTCAGTCGCTCAGTCGTGTTAGACTCTTTGCAATCCCATGAATTCCAGCACACCAGGCCTCCCTGTCCATCACCAATTCCCAGAGTTCACTCAAAGTCATGTCCATCAAGTCGGTGATGCCATCCAGCCATCTCATCCTCTGTCGTCCTCTTCCTGCCCCCAATCCCGCCCAGCATCAGAGTATTTTCCAATGAGTCAACCCTTCGCATGAGCTGGCCAAAGTAGTGGAGTTTCAGCCTCAGCATCATTCCTTCCAAAGAACACCCAGGGCTGATCTCCGTCAGAATGGACTGGTTGGATCTCCTTGCAGTCCAAGGGACTCTCAAGAGTCTTCTCCAACACCACACTTCAAAAGCATCAATTCTTCGGTGCTCAGCCTTCTTCACAGTCCAACTCTCACATCCATAAATGACTACTGGAAAAACCATAGCCTGGACTAGATGGACCTTTGTTGGCAAAGTAATGTCTCTGCTTTTGAATATGCTATCTAGGTTGGTCATAACTTTCCTTCCAAGGAGTAAGCGTCTATTAATATCATGGCTCCAATCACCATCTGCAGTGATTTTGGAGCCCAAAAAACTAAAGTCTGACACTGTTTCTACTGTTTCCCCATCTATTTCCCATGAAGTGATGGGACCAGATGCCACGATCTTCATTTTCTGAATGTTGAGCTTTAAGCCAACTTTTTCACTCTCCACTTTCACTTTCATCAAGAGGCTTTTTAGTTCCTCTTCACTTTCTGCCATAAGGGTGGTGTCATCTGCATATCTGAGTTTATTGATATTTCTCCCAGCAATCTTGATTCCAGCTTGTGCTTCTTCCAGCCCAGCATTTCTCATGATGTACTCTGCATAGAAGTTAAATAAGCAGGGTGACAATATACAGTCTTGACATACTCCTTTTCCTATTTGGAACCAGTCTGTTGTTCCATGTCCAGTTCTAACTGTTAGATATGAGAATTAGTTCTGCTGAAGAAGTCATATACAAAATAAGTCCTGAATTATAAATGAGTTCACGTGGCAAATGACATGAATAAGCATAAGTTAGTGCTCCAAACAAGGGAAGAATAAATGGGTAAGTCATGGACACAGGAATGGGACAAAATCAAAATAAGGTTAGCATTTTAAAATGTTCTGCTGGCCATGGGGCAAACTGATTGGAGAAAGCAAAAATGTATGCAATGCATCAAGAGATTATATTAGTCAGGTAAGAAATGATGGATGGAGCTAGTGTAAATGTGCTAGTAGTGAACATGGAGAAAAGTAGACAGATTTGGCAAACATTTGGCAAAAGAAGGAGAGGATTACTGGTGGAATGAAGCAGAAATTGTTGAAGGAGAAAAAAAGTGTCCAAAATGCTCAACTTTCTGGCTTGACCAACTGTTTTTTTCAGGCAAACTGACCAGAAAAAATGAACACTGCAAGAAAGACTTTTGACAAGATAGGGCAGAAAAGTATATTCGAATGTTGAGTCTGCTGAATCTGACATGCCTCATGACATCCAAGTGGAGATGTCAAGCCTTTGTGCTTTGTTTTCTTTATCTTTTAATATAGAAGAGACTTGAATATGCTCGGACTCTAGATAGAGATGTGTCTATGGTGAACTTTTCTTTAAAAAACAGAAGGAGTTGCTCAGTCGTGCCCGACTCTTTGCGACCCTGTGGACTGTAGCCTACCAGGCTTCTTCGTCCATGGGATTCTCCAGGTAAGGATACTGGAGTGGGTTACCATTTCCTGCTCCAGGGGATCTTCCCGACCCAGGGATCGAACCTGGGTCTCCCACATTGGAGGCAGATGCTTTAACCTCTGAGCGACCATGGATAGTAGCCTGTACCCAGTTCCTCTGTCCATGGGATTTTCAAGGCAAGAGTACTGGAGTGGGTTGCCATTACCTTCTCCAGGGAATCTTCCCAACCCAGGGATCGAACCCAGGTCAAAGAACTAAATAGACATTTCTCCAAAGAAGACATACAGATGGCTAACAAACACATGAAAAGATGCTCAACATCACTCATTATCAGAGAAATGCAAATCAAAACCACAGTGAGGTACCATTTCATGCCAGTCAGAATGGCTGCGATCCAAAAGTTTACAAGCAATAAATGCTGGAGAGGGTGTGGAGAAAAGGGAACCCTCTTACACTGTTGGTGGGAATGCAAACTAGTACAGCCACTATGGAGAATAGTGTGAAGATTCCTTAAAAAACTGGAACTAGAACTGCATTATGACCCAGCAATCACACTGCTGGGCATACACACCGGGGAAACCAGAATTGAAAGAGACACATGTACCCCAATGTTCGTCACAGCCCTGTTTATAATAGCCAGGACATGGAAGCAACCTAGATGTCCATCAGCAGATGAATGGATAAGAAAGCTGTGGTACATAATCACAATGGAATATTACTCAGCCATTAAAAAGAATACATTTGAATCAGTTCTAATGAGGTGGATGAAACTGCAGCCTATTATACAGAGTGAAAACGCATATATATGGAATTTAGAAAGATGGTAACAATAACCCTGAATGCGAGACAGCAAAAGAGACACAGATGTATAGAACAGTCTTTTGGACTCTGTGGGAGAGGGAGAGGGTGGGATGATTTGGGAGAATGGCACTGAAACATGTATAATATCATATATGAAATGAATCACCAGTCCAGGTTTGATGCATGATACTGCCTGCTTGGGGCTGGTGCACTGGGGTGACCCAGAGGGATGGTACGGGGAGGGAGGAGGGAGGGAGATTCAGGATGGGGAACATGTGTGTATACCTGTGGCAGATTCAAGTTGATATATGACAAAACCAATACAATATTGTAAAGTAATTAACCTCCAATTAAAATAAATAAATTTATATTTAAAAAAACAGAATGAATGTATATGAACAGAAGTTATAATCCTTGATGTGGCAGAGATGAAAATTTGTCAATAAAGCTGTTAAAACTCGAAACTTCTTTGGTAAGTGTTAGGATATCTCCGCAGCTGGGTTTTTAAATAATTTTTCAGGGAAATTCTGACATTAAGTATCTTCTTTGAACATTACTTATCATGGGAAATCATCTTTTCTGTCCAAAACACATATCAGTTTTCACCTTTCCTGAATAAAAAAAAATTCTTTCCAATCTTTTCTAATCATCTTTGCATCCAGCTCAGTCTCTATAGTTTCAAATATTTTAGCACATCCATTTCTTTCTTCTAAGCTCCTATCAAAATATTTTTATGCAGTTTACCATAAACGCCTACAGTTGTTAGCTAAGTGTTTTTGTAAGTTTGTTTCCCCAGTTTGATTGTAAAGCAGTCTGTGTTTTATACATATTTGATCTTCTAATTTCAAAACGCTTACCACATAAGTCACCTGCTAAATGATGTTGAGCATGAAAATGCTCCTTTTAAAAGAAGTCAACAATTTTAATTTTCATTCAATTAACTGTGATAGAAACAACATATGTTTATCCTCATGCTGTTTGTAAGTAAAAGATATACGTGTACATTTAACATAAGCATAATTCAACAATACAACAGAACAGAGCATCCTAACTGCCATGCCATATGTCAAAGTTACTATGGAAATACAGGCTAGAGTAAATGGCATTTATAAACAAAAATAAAATTAGGTGCCAGAAGACCAGATTGCTTTTGATCTAAAGCTACCTCTTTATGAAGTATGGTTTTTAAAAAAAAATCTCTGAAAGCCTTTTTCCTTTTCCATTCTATGATTTATTTATTGGAGGACAGTTGCTTTACAATACTGTGGTGGTCTGTGCTGTACATCAATGTGAATCAGTCGTAATTATGTACATATCCTCTCCCTCCTCCTCATCCCACTCTTTTAGATCATCACAGAGCACCAGGCTTGGCTCCCTATGTTATACAGAAGCTTCCTGCTAGTTATCTATTTTACACATCATAGTGTATGGATGATTATAAGAACTGATATATTTAATCAGTCTGATGAAACATCAAGTAAACAGTAATATATACATTATATACACACTGAAAGCACTACACAAATGTAAGTCATTAGTAATTTTTAACTGATATGCCAGAACACATTTCATGTAGATAAAGGATGCTGAGCGATACATATGAGGAGTGTCCAAAAAGAAGGCAGTTCCTGGCTTCAAAATTATGAGATCCTGTTAAAAGGAGGCAGAGAAAATAACTGACGTTGAGAGGTAGGGTGTGCGGTATGGAGGCAGGCCCTAGGAGGTGAAGAGGATTTCACATTTCTAGGTCAAGTCCTCGTTA
Organism: Budorcas taxicolor; assembly: GCF_023091745.1. Lineage (NCBI taxonomy): Eukaryota > Metazoa > Chordata > Mammalia > Artiodactyla > Bovidae > Budorcas > Budorcas taxicolor. The sequence goes on along the minus strand of NC_068934.1, from coordinate 20,391,506 downwards.
TACTTTTGTTCCCAGTTATTTCAAAATTGCTTTTAATCTTTGACAAAATGTATGCAGATGAGTGGAACTCTGACTTGACATTTAATGTATTCCAGATCCAAAGTTACACACTGGTCTGATTCAATGATACTTAACTTGAGAATTATTGTGTTAATGACAATATTCTTTTGAATTGAATGAAACTCACCAGGAGAAGGAAACAAATCTAAACTTATTGAGTATTCAGTGCAGCAGAGAACAAGTGTTAGAGACCAAACACTGCTGCTGCTGCTAAGTCCCTTCAGTTGTGTCCAACTCTGTGCGACCCCAGAGACGGCAGCCCAGCAGGCTCTTCTGTTCCTGGGATTCTCCAGGCAAGAACACTGGAGTGGGTTGCCATTTCCTTCTCCAATGCATGAAAGTGAAAAGTGAAAGTGAAGTCGTTCAGTCGTGTCTGACTCCTAGCGACCCCATGGACTGCAGCCTACCAGGCTCCTCTGTCCACGGGATTTGCCAGGCAAGAGCACTGGAGTGGGGTGCCATCGCCTTCTCCGAATTATTATGCTAAATTAAATATAAACACAAATAGCAGGTGAATATCATGAATTTTAGAGATGGTTTTACAATTTTTTTAAGATCTGTTTCTACCTAAGGGTTGGCTCCAGGTCATAATGTCATATACTGGCTCTGCTGAATGTGTGTTGTTTTTAGTTGCTAACTCATATCTATCCTTTTTGCAACCCCATGGACCATGGCCTGCCAGACCCCTCTGCCCATGGGATTTCCCAAGCAAGAGTACTGGAGCGGGTTGCCATAATGCAGGCAAAAAATTTAACTTTAGAAAATAGTTTTATAATTAGACATACCTGGTCACAAACAGGTTTCCAGCAAATACTAACAGCTAAAAGTATATTTATTTCAACAACTATATGTCTTGGAAAATTCCAGCACACTCACACTCATATAGTGTGAGCAACCTCTTAAAATGTGTACATTTTTTTTTTGATCCACAGAGAGAAGCTTATAGAGAAACAAATGTACTCAATTTTTTTGCAGTCAAGTGTAAGAAGATGGAACCTCATTAGGCTGATATGTAAGTGATTTCAGCCATGAACTTTTTTATAATATCAATTGAAAACGCAAAAAAAAAAAAAAAAAAAAAAAACTGAAACAATATTTTAGATGAAGTTGGAAAACAGGCACAATACAAAACCACATTCTGGAAAGAGAAGTTGTAATGATCACATATCCACAGAGCAAAATGTTGCTTAAAACAGGCTGAGAGAGAATAATGAAAATCCAAGATTAATGATGAGACAGGTTATTTCCTTGATGACTAAGAACATCCTTTAATAAATAGACCAAGAAAAACAGAGCTCCTTAAGTACAAGTAATAACCACAAAGAAGCAATCATGTGTCCTGTATCAACATTAATGAGGAAATAGAGAAATAGAATCTGATAGAAAACGAACAGGTGAATAAAGAATACACACTAATCACATTTGAGTAATTGTGCAACAACGATGGTTGAAAATTATGACCTTTTGGTTCCCAGGAGTTGGAGAAATATGGCCTCTATAAAAGAGGAAAATATGCATAAGTATGTTTGTGCATGAGATAGAAGAAAAGTGAGGTAGAAAACCTAAGAAAATAAGTAGGAGAAAAAAGCAAAGGCATAATGGACATGAAAGGCACATTGTAGGCAGAAGAAATGGAGAATAAATTGTTATGAACATCTAGTCAGATACCTAAGGAATAGTCTTGCAAAATGTAATGAAAAAAATTGAAAATATAGTTCAAATTAAAGACTGATCAAATTACAGATATGAAAGGGCTTCCCAGGTGGCTCTAGTGGTAAAGAACCTGCCTGCCAATGCAGGAGACGTAAAAGACAGGGGTTCAATGCCTGGGGTCAGCAAATTCCCCTGGAGGAGGGCATGGCAACCCATTCCAGCATTCTTGCCTGGAGAATCCCATTGACAGAGGAGCCTGGCAGGCTACAGTCCACAGGGTTTCACAGAGTCGGACATGACTGAAGTGACTTAGCACACACACAGCCAAGCAGAGGTATGAAATACAGATGACAGAAAGTAATATAAAGTACCATAATTAACAAAATTTAATAGAGAACAGAGTGAAGCAGAATCAATAATTATAAAATGGAAGAAATTCAAGATAAAATAGAGAAATCCCCTGGAATAAATGAATCACTGAATTCAGAAATGATTTCCCTATATTTCACAGAAAACAAATAGCATAGACCAAAAAAACGCATGAAGCATTTTCAATATTATCTCATTTTTATTTGATTTCCACTGTGATTTATTTGAATAAGTCATTAGAACAATTTTAAAATTTAGTCATTTATTTACTTATCTAATGTTCTTTTCATTATTTTTAAAATTGTTTCTGCTATTTTTATTGGGTTAAGAAAATGAGATTTGCATAATTCTTTAAAGTGGATGCAGGATTTCTTCAGCTTAATTGATGTTCAATTCATAAACTGTTCTAGGAATGCTTTAATTAAATATATGAATTCTGTTACATTGATTTTGTTGCCTCTATATCAATAGCTCTATGTCAATGGACAATGTATTAAAAAGAAGAGACGTTACTTTGGCGACAAAGGTCTGTCTAGTCAAAGATATGGTTTTTCCAGTAGTCATATATGGATGTGAGAGTTGGACCATAAATAAGACTGAGCACTGAAGAATTGATGCTCTCAAACTGTGGTGTTGGAAAAGACTCTTGAGAGTCCCCTGGACAGCAAGGAGATCAAACCAATCAATCCTAAAGGAAATCAACCCTGAATATTCATTGGAAGGATTGATGCTGATACTGAAGCTCCAGTACTGGCCACATGATGCAAAGAAGTGACTCATTGGAAAAGACCCTGATGCTAGAAAGATAGAAGACAAAAGGAGAAGGAGAAGACAGAGGACGAGATGGTTGGATGGCATCACTGACTCAATGGTTATTAGTTAGAGCAAGCTCTGGGAGATGGTGAAGGACAGGGAAGCCTGGTGTGCTGCAGTCCATAGGGTTGCCAAGAATTAGACATGACTAAGGATGCGAGAGTTGGACTGTGAAGAAAGCTGAGTGCAGAAGAATTGATGCTTTTGAACTGTGGTGTTTGAGAAGACTTTTGAGAGTCCCTTGGACTGCAAGATCAAACCAGTCCATTCTAAAGGAGATCAGTCCTGGGTGTTCTTTGGAAGGAATGATGCTAAAGCTGAAACTCCAGTACTTTGGCCACCTCATGCGAAGACCTGACTCATTGGAAAAGACTGATGCTGGGAGGGATTGGGGGCAGGAAGAGGACGACAGAGGATGAGATGGCTGGATGGCATCACTGACTCGATGGACGTGAGTTTGAGTGAACTCCGGGAGTTGGTGATGGACAGGGAGGCCTGGCGTGCTGCAATTCACGGGGTCACAAAGAGTCAGACACGACTGAGTGACTGAACTGAACTGAAGGGACTGAACAACAAGTATCAACAGTTCAGTGTATTAATGTTTTTTCTCAAACATCCTATAACTTTACTTAGTCATTTGTCTATTAAGTCAGAAACATTACAGCTTCCCTGGTGGCTCAGAGGTTAAAGCGTCTGCCTGGAATGCAGGAGACCCGGGTTTGATCCCTGGGTCAGGAAGATCCCCTGGAGAAGGAAATGGCAACCCATTCCAGTACTCTTGCCTGGAGAATCCCATGGAGGGAGGAGCCTGCTAGGCTACAGTCCATGGGGTCGCAAAGAGTCGGATACGACTGAGCGACTTCACTTGTGATAAGACTGTTTACTTGTTTTGTTGTTGTTGTTGTTCAATCGTTCAGTCGTGTCTGACTCTTTGAGACCCCATGGACTGCAGGACACCAGGCTTCTCTGTCCTTCACCAATTAATTCTGTCCATATTTGCTTTCTGTATTTTGAGAATATGAGATCCATATGTGTTTAGAATTCTACATCTTCTGATAAACTGAAATATATTCATTCTATATATGTGTATGTGTGTTCTTTTGTATCTAATGATGCTATAAAGTCCGTTTTATTTGATGATGACAATATTACGAACCACAATAACAACTGCTGCTACTGCTAAGTCACTTCAGTCGTGTCCGACTCTGCGACCCCAGAGACGGCAGCCCACCAGGCTCCCCCGACCCTGAGATTCTCCAGGCAAGAACACTGGAGTGGGCTGCCATGTCCTTCTCCAGTGTATGAAAGTGAAGCCGCTCAGTCGTGTCAGACTCTTGGCGATCCCATGGACTGCAGCCTACCAGGCTCCTCTGTCCATGGGATTTTCCAGGCAAGAGTACTGGAGTGGGGTGCCATTGCCTTCACAGTAACTCCAAATTTTCAAGTATCTACTTTGGGACAAATACCTTTTAGTAGCTTTATATGTATCATTGTATTTAATTCTCATAATAAACTGATGAATAGCTATTCTTACTATCAAAATAATCCAATACAGATGATAAAGGTAAGCAATTTTACCATTTCAACAAAATTTATAAGAGCAAAAAATGTAATCCAGGCAGTCTAGCTCCAAAGTCCACGTTGTCAACCACTACTCAAGCTTCCTTTTAATTTGTTACAAGAAATGTTACTTTCATTTTTAAATTCACAAATAGTTGTGAACTTACATCCTAAGAATCTTTTACAAATAATTATATACTTGGATTTTTTATTGCCCAAACTAAACTTTATATCTTTAAAATTGGGACTTTATTAGTTTAAAATTTATTGTCATATTTGGAATTATCTCTGACTTTATTTTACCTTTATTCTGCCTTTTCAGTACCTTTTCTGTTTTCTTTTATTGCTTTATTTTCTTAACTGAGGTATACAAACAATATATTGCCTGGTAGCTCAGACAGTAAAGAATCTGCCTGCAATGTGGTAGACCCAGGTTTGATCCCTGGGTCAACAAAATCCCCTAGAGAAGGGAATGGCAACCCACTCCAGTTTTATTGCCTGGAGAATTCCATGGACAGAGGAACCTGGCAGGCTACAGTCCATGGGGTCACACAGCTGAAAACAACTGAGTGACTAACATTTTAATTTTCACATAAAATATATAAAAGACATCAGTATTAAATGTATAGTGTATTGATTTCTGATGCACCTATACACATGATTAATTACCTCCTGAATCAAGCAATGGTATATTCACTTTTTGTGATGGTTAATTTTTTTGCATTAAGTTGCCTGGATCATAAGCTTGCTAGATATTGGTGAAACAATATTCTGGGTGTGTCTGTGAAGTTGTTTATAGATGAGATTAAAATTTAAATTTCTAGACTGAATAAATCAATTGTCCTCCTCGATACAGGTGACTGTCAATGTCTGAATGGAACAATAAGTCTGGGAGATGGAGAGTTTGCTTCCTCTTTCTCTGCCTCTCTCTGAGCTGGGACATTGGTTATTTTCTGCCTTTGGATTTAGATTGGAACTCTACTCTTGCCTCTCCCGTAGCTCCAGCTTACTGACTAAAGGTCTTGGGAGTTCTTAGCTTTCCTAAACATATGAGCCAATTTCTTACAGTATATCTTTTTTTTTTTTTTCCTTTCTCTGTATGTTTGTATGTGCACTCCACTTCTTTTGTTTCTCTAGAGAACCCCAACTGATCCACTGTCCCTTTTTTAGTTTTTATTTTGTATTTTCTTTTTAATTCCTTGAAATTTATAGATTCTATTTTATTAGTGATATTTAAATATTTAATATAATACTTAATTTGAAATATAAATTTGTTCTGTATTTTCCTGGCTTCAGAACATTATAAAGTATCTTAAACATTTTTAAATAGGTCACCCTCTGCCATCTCACTTATGGTTATCAGCCAACATTTAAATTCTACTTCAGTGAATTGTTTGGTACTTATACTTGTCATCATCATCACATTTTTTGTTTCTTTTCATGTCATTTCTTTTTGAAATTCAAATGCAAATCTTTCTGCTATCAGAAAAGGAACTATAAACCAATATGATTCACTTTCTTTTCAAGTACATAAAGGCAGGATGGAGAATATAAAGAGAATACCACATTAGAGTGAATTTTGTACCTGAAAGTCTTGCAGGCTCAAGAGAAAAAATATAAAATTGTGGATAACTGTGGAGGAAAGGATGTGCTACAAGAAAAGGAAATTATAATGAAGCCCCTGTAGATGGGTTGTGTACTTAACAGTGGACTAAAACTGCTAGAATAGTTTTTTTTCTTGTAATTTATAACATCAACTCAGAATAATTTCTTAATATCTAACTTGGTGTATGTTCTAAGTAAACACTTTCATGTGCTTTTCTATTTTCAGTTTTGCTACATGAATCATTCAAATGAATCCCTCTGTCTGGTCATGAGAGGAATCTTAATTCATGTTCAGTTCAGTTGCTCAGTCGTGTTCAACTCTTTGCGACCCCATGAATTGCAGCACACCAGGCCTCCCTGTCCATCATCAACTCCCGGAGTTCACTCTAACTCATGTCCATTGAGTCAGTGATGACATCCAGCCATCTCATCCTCTGTTGTCCCCTTCTCCTCCTGCCCCCAATCCCTCCCAGCATCAGAGTCTTACTCTACCATTCTTTTATTATAGTTAGACAAAGCAGTTTATGTTTTGTTTTGTTTTTTTACTTTACAATACTGTATTGGTTTCACCATACATCAACATGAATCTGCCACAGGTGTACACATGTTCCCAATCCTGAACCCCCCTCCCACGTCCCTCCCCATACCATCTCTCTGGGTCATCCCAGTGTACCAGCCCCAAGCATCCTATATCAAACCTAGACTGTCAATTTATTTCTTATATGATATTATACATGTTTCAATGCCATTCTCCCAAAGCATCCCACCCTCTCCCTCTCCCACAGAGTCCAAAAGACTGTTCTATACATCTGTGTCTCTTTTGCTCTCTCGCATACAGCGTTATCGTTACCATCTTTCTAAATTCCATATATATATGTTAGTATACTGTATTGGTGTTTTTCTTTCTGGCTTACTTCATTCTGTATAATCGGTTCCAGTTTCATCCACCTCATTAGAACTGATTCAAATGAATTCTTCAAATGAGTCAACCCTTCACATCAGGTGGCCAAAGTATTGGAGTTTCAGCTTCAACATCAGTCTTTCCAATGAACACTCAGGACTGATCTGTAGGATGGACTGGTTGGATCTCCTTGCAGTCCAAGGGACCCTCAAGAGTCTTCTCCAACACCACAGTTCAAAAGCATCAATTCTTTGGCACTCAGTTTTCTTCACAATCCAACTCTCACATCCACACATAACTACTGGAAAAACCATAGGCTTGACTAGACGGACCTTTGTTGGCAAAGCAATGTCTCTGCTTTTTAATATGCTGTCTAAGTTGGTCATAACTTCCCTTCCAAGGAGTAACCATCTTTTTTATTTCATGGCTGCAATCACAATCTGCAGTGATTCTGGAGCCCAAAAATATAAAGTCTCTCACTGTTTCCCCATCTATTTGCCATGAAATGATGGGACCAGATGCCATGATCTTCGTTTTCTCAATGTTGAGCTTGGACAACTGTCCCCAAGGGGAAGACATGGAAATGCATAGAAAGGTCATCTGCATAAATAGTTTTTGACAAACTAACATCATTTTATATTTTTGGTATAAAACTCCTTCACAGATTGTGAAATGTGGAGCAAGACAAATTAATCAGAATATTCTCATTCAAAACTATGTAACTCAAGGTTAGTAAATAATTTACTTTCCTTTAAGAAACCGTTGTGCTATGATTTTGGCATTAATGGGAATGGTATGTATGAATAGCTAGGAGTTGAGTAGTTGAGAAAACACACAAAGAAGGAGCAATTTATGTAAATATATAAAGTAAATCAGTATAAAGTAAATCACTCTAGCTAATGATTTGCAGGTTATCACAATAATTTTTAATAGTTTAATTATTTTAAAAAATTATTTATTTATTTGGCTGCACCAAGTCTTACTTGTGGCATGCAGAATCTTTTTCAGTTGCAGCACGTGAGATCTAGTTCCCAGACCAGGGCTGAAACACAGGCCCCTTGCATTGGAAGCAAGGAGTCTTAGCCACTGGACCACCAAGGAAGTTCAGTAGTTTAATTATCTTTAAGAACACCTTTTAATGACCCCTTTTGAAAAAGTAGAGAAAGTTTCTAGAAAAAAAATGGGGAGTTTCTGTATCTATGACTTGAATTATGTGATTTAGAAATATTTGTCTTAATTTTAAATTCTAAATTGTGTGAAAATGTCATTTGAATTTGTATGTCTCTCCTCAGCATCTTTAAAAAACTCTTCCAATTATTTTCCTTTTTTCTTATCTTTATGCTGCTGCTGCTGCTAAGTTGCTTCAGTCGTGTCCAACTCTGTGTGACCCCATAGACGGCAGCCCACCAGGCTCCCCCGTCCCTGGGATTCTCCAGGCAAGAACACTGGAGTGGGTTGCCATTTCCTTCTCCAATGCATGAAAGTGAAAAGTGAAAGGGAAGTCACTCCGTCGTGTCCGACTCTTAAGGACCCCATGGACTGCAGCCTACCAGGCTCCTCCGTCCATGGGATTTTCCAGGCAAGAGTACTGGAGTGGGGTGCCATTGTCTTATCTTTATAAATAATAAATGAAAATAAATATTTATCATGCAATTAATTTGTTCCAGCCTAGTTCTAACCAAACTCTCACAGTGATTCAGTTTGGATGTCCTCTATAGAGAAAAGAACTGAAGCACAGTCAATAAAATTAATAAACTAAGCTATGAAGAAGTTTAAAGTTTTAAGTGTACATGGGAATAAATTGTCTTGAGAAGGTTCTTATGAACACCATTAGTTAACTGATAAAAATGTGCTTGATACAATGTAAAGCACTGCTGCTGCTGCTGCTGCATTGCTTCAGCCGTGTCCGACTCTGTGCGACCCCATAGACGGCAGCCCACCAGGCTCCTCTGTCCCTGGGATTCTCCAGGCAAGAATACATTTCCTTCTTCAATGCATGAAAGTGAAAAGTGGAAGTGAAGTCGCTCAGTTGTGCCCGACTCTTAGCGACCCCATGGACTGCAGACTTTCCAGGCAAGAGTACTGGAGTGGGTTGCCACTGCCTTCTCCGATGTAAAGCACTAGCAACACATAAGCGGCTTATTGCTAGTAGTGGTAATCGTATGTTCTTGCTTAGTCATTCAGTCCTGTCTGACTTTTTGCTACCCTCTGGACTGTAGCCTGCCAGGCTCCTCTGTCCATGGGATAGTTCAGGCAAGAATACTGGAGTGGGTTTCCATTTCCTCCTCCAGGGGATCTTCCTGGCCCAGGGATCAAATAGAGTCTCCTCTGTCTCCCGCCTCGTGGGTGGATTCTTTACCCGAGCCAAAGTATTTTTAAAATGAGCTATATCACACAAAAATATTTAATTTTGTACACAGACTTTTGTAGTGCCTTAACTAAAGAATAACTTCAATTTTACTGTCCATAGTCAATTATTTTCCTATCTTATAGTATAGTTGTTAAAGTCTTGACAAGATCACAAGGTGACTTTGAAGTTCAGGTGTGAAATCTCTATGACAAGAAAATAGCTTTGCAATGTTCCTCAAGATAGATAAATTAAGCAAGTCTTCTTTGGGATCCCCAAAGAAAGATATCATCAATTGGACTCTCCAGTGAAGGAGTTTATTATCCTCAAATAGCTGCTGTTTGTAAAGGTGTCTATAACCTACTTGACCTTGCCCATTAACAACATTTAGACTAGTACTTACTTGAAAAGAAAAGCACCAAGTCTCCACGGAATACGTCTTTAAGTGCAGTCGTTGTGCTCATACTTCTCAATCACAGAAATCCCAGGTGTATGTACATTCTATTTTAATAAGGTCTCATCCAGGGTGCCACTTTACTGTAAACAGCTTGCTAGTTAAAGAAAGCAGTAATGCGCTTCCGTTCCCAAGAACTACTGCAATCACAATCAGATATTATCAGAAAGGATGCTTTGAGATAGGCAGGTGGGCTAGCAGTCAATTTTAAGTGGTATATAAAGGTCAAATGTATCCATTTTTCAAAATCTGCCATTTCCCAAGAAATTCTCAGTAGTTCTTGGAAAAAACCTTTGTTTAGCGTGCACTACTAATTCTTGAGCCTCCTTAACCTAAAGGTGAATGGGACAATACAAATTTGTCAGATCTGATTGTAAGGATATACAACATAACTAATATATGACCAATAGTAATGAGGGTGATTTGTTTTAGAGAAAGTAGATTTATTTTTTCTACCATTGTGTCATTCAGACAAGATGATTCTATGTGTTACTCAGTGTGATCTACCCATTACAACTTAATCCTTAATTTGACCAAAGCAGATAGAGTTTTACAAATACTATATTGTGAATGACATTAACTCATTGTATCTCTAATGCAACAGTAAAATTTAGACTGAGTATAAATCAGCACATTTAAGTCAGTGAATTTATAAAGCACAGTTGACCCTTGAACAACATGGAGTGTAAGGGGTGCCAGTCCTCCACACAGATAAAATTCACTTAAAATGTGTAGCTGGCCCTTTTTATATGGAATTCCTTCATATCTACAATACAGCATTTGCAGATTTAACCAGCTTCAGGACATGCAGTTACCTAGTCTTTACTATTGAAAAAAATCCAGACATAAGTGGACCCACACAGTTCAACCAATGCTATTCAAGGGTCAGCTCTCATATCTGAGCCAAGAAACAATATCCTTCTTCAGACGGGAAATAATAAATTCTTTCAGGGTGGTTTGATATCCTTTCAAGATTCATTGTGTCAATTTGGGTCTTCCATGAAGCAGATACCAAGACAGATTTAGAGGTACAGGAAATTTGTTACAGGTAACACCTATGAAAGATAAAGAAGGAAGCAGGAGTGGGCAGAGAAAGACCTCAGAAAACAATGCAGACCTGACAACAATGAAAAGAATCAGGTAAAGAAAGACCAAGTGGGACAGTCCTCACAGTGCTGTGCAGCTCTCCAACACAGGAGACATAAGAGATATGGGTTTGATCCTTGGGTCAGGAAGATCCCCTGGAGAAGGGCATGGCAACTCACTCCAGTATCCTTGCCCGGAGAATCCCATGGACAGAGGAGCCTGGCAGACTACAGTCTATAGAGTCTCAAAGAGTTGGACACAACTAAAGCGACATAGCACGCACACATGCACAAACACACAGCAAAATACAAATAGTGTAGTTTAATAGTACAACAAGAGTAAGCCCTAAAGTAAATTATGGATTTTGAGGGATAATGATGAGTCAGTGTAGGTTCACTGATGGTAACATAGGTACCACTCTGGTGCAGAGGGTTGATAATGGAAGATGTGCATGGTGGGAGTAGGCTGTACATGGAAAGTGAGAAATCTCTGGATAGTCTGCTCAGTTTTGCTGTGAATGTAAAGCTGCTCGAAAAAAAAAGTCTATTTAAAATGGAAAGAAAGTCAAATAAACAACAAAGAAATAACAAAAACTTTCCTAAAGTAAAAGTTGCTGCTAGAATCAGTGCCATTTGCAATAAATAAATAAATAAATAATGTCAAGTGTATATTTCTACAACTTTCAGTTCTTCCTTGGGAAGTAAGTTTAATATTGACCAACACTGTGAAATAAAACTCGTTTGTAGAGACTATCTCTGTGGATGATATCAAGAAGTTATTTCTTCCAGATGTTATGAGAAGCTCTAAGCCTCCATTTATCCATTCTATGCTATACAAGCCAGAGGTGACAAACCTGTGATTACATAGTTCCACTTGTGATACCCACATCCCACGGCACATAGCTCTCTCCAGCATGATGCTCAGTTTTTCCAAGAACTCAGATTTCTATTCAGCACCGCAATCCAGGCAGACAGTCCCAATTGGGTTTGAGTAATGAATTGAAACCCATTTGACATCTGTGCAAAAAGTGATGAATCCTTTTAACATGATTTTAATTCCCTTAACTTACTGGAGTTTAGTTTAACTTTGCTGGTAAATCAGTCTAGGAAGAAGGAAAACTGACTTAATGGTTTTAAAACAAAATCCCATAAAAGTCTAACTGTCTGGGTGAAACACGATGAAGTCTTCCTTGATGAATACATAAATACATAAATCATCTCTTCAGTAAATCAACCACAATGCATTCTAAATGACTGTGTAGGCTCAGTTGCTCAGTCATGTTTGAATCTTTGTGATCCTGTGAACTATAGACTGCCAGCCTCCTCTGTCCATGGGATTCTCCAGGCAAGAATACTGGAGTGGGCTGCCATCCCTTTCTCCATCTAAATGATGGAGCCCCCAGATGTTAACTATGAATCTGCAACTTACAGCTTTGCATTTTGCTTAGCAGAAAAGGGATACTTTTGTGTATCTTGATGAAATTAATTATGATTCTAAGATGAAAATTGGCAGATTTTGAAATATTTTTCATATTCAAAGCATTTTTTTTGCATGGCTGATATATTATAACTATTAGAAATAGTGTCCTATAAGTAACAAAGTAATGCTCGTTGACTGTAGAACTTAGAAAACATTTCTCAGTATCCTCATCGTCATCTAACATTCATTTACTCTCTACTATGTCCCAGGTATTTTGCTAAGTGCTTCACCACACATATATTTCATTTGTTGCACATAATAAAACTATGTGCTGGGTTGTTTCTCATCGGCTTTACAGAAGACAGTGGTTTGCCCATCTTAGAATATAAATGCAGTTATTTCTGAATTCAGGCAATCTCCAAAGCCTAGGGACCTTTTCATCATAACACCAACGTCTGCATACAAAAGCTAAGAATACGAAGTCCTCTTTTGAAATGCATCTAGCATTTCTCCAGCTCTTTAAAGTATTCGCAGCACATTCATGTCCTCTACATGAATGTAGGAAGTGGTAAACTCTATTTGAAGTCAGAACCTCTAACAATAAAGCCCAACTCTAACACCTGTTTGAGTTTAAATATCAGATATATCTATGTTTAAGACTCAAAATCATTGCTTAGGGTAGTAGCATAGGTTTATTAACTCAGATACCTCCAGTAGGAAAATCTAGAGAAATAGACCAAGTGTTCCTGCTTCCTGAGTAGCTAGTATCCACTTATTTTGACACTCCCATTTATGATGAGAGACTCTGTGGTCTATAGACATTGTTGTCATACATCCTTGATCTTCTAGATATTCTCAAATCAAGGAGCTTATTTTCTTTTTTCAGGCTGGAGATGAAGTAAGTCTATAAACAAAATAGATATCTTTCCAAGGTTTTTTACCCAAATATACTCATAAATATTTGTGTAACAATTTTTCTAAATTAAGTTACTAGTGTGATGCACTGGTACAGCCATCATAGAGAATAATTTGGCTTTATGGAGCAAGATGAAAATACACACATCTATCACTATTCTGGTTAAACAATGCCAGACTTAAGGAACATAACCACTTATGGTGGTCCAAACTTGATTTAACAGAATCAAATTGTTCAGGTATGGGCATGTGATTTAATTTAGGTCAACCAGAATTAGGTCTGGAGAAGGAGATGGCACCCCACTTTAGTACTCTTGCCTGGAAAATCCCATGGACGGAGGAGCCTGGTAGGCTGCAGTCCATGGGGTTGCGAAGAGTTGGACACGACTGGGCGACTTCCCTTTCACTTTTCACTTTCGCGCACTGGAGAAGGAAATGGCAACCCACTTCAGTGTTCTTGCCTGGAGAATCCCAGGGACGGGGGAGCCTGGTGGGCTGCTGTCTATGGGGTCACACAGAGTCAGACACAACTGAAGTGACTTAGCAGCAGCAGCAGCAGAATGAGGTCTAATAGTTCTGTTCAAAGTATTGAGATGGAAAAGTTCTCATTTAACTGAGTAAAAAGATAATAGGATGAAAATCTAGAACTAAAAGGGAGAAACATGACTATTCTGTGAATATTTCTTTCTTGAGAATAAAAACATTAAAGAGAACAAACTCAAGAGAAAGAGATTGTACGCATGTAATCTGAGTCTTTGAAACCAGCTATACTTGCAAACAAATTAGTTCAAGATGTCATAGTTACATGGATGGATAATATTTTTATATCCTTAAGCCAATATAAATTTGGATACTGTCATTTGCAACCAAGAGTTCTGGTCAAAGCAAAAGCCAAATAAACCCAATGTGCTGTTGCATTTAAACTCATCTGTTAACTTAATTATATTAAATATTTACTCATCAATTATTTATTAGACCTTCAACATGTCAGGGTGTTACTGATAAAATGGTGAATAAAGCATTCTTTTTCAGGATGAGGAAAGGTCATTGAGTATGACCTGAATTACATTTAAAGGGTCACTCATACTGCACCTAGAAGAACAGACTATCTAAAGTTTGGAGGGAGAAGAGCTGGCGTAATGGGCATGGGACCCATGCAACTACACAAAGCTTTGCTCAAAAGGGCCCACACTTAGCCCAAAAAGGCCCAAAGCGTTCAGTTAGCTCTCTGCTTTTGTTTCTTGACATTCTTGAAATTTTTGGTTTTGATGTTTTGTAACTGAAGTCAGATGGGACAACGCACCAGGCACGCGAGCGGAGGAGTGACGTACAATGCGCGTATCTGCCACTCCTTGCCACCCTGTTCACACACAGCATTTGTGAGGCCCCAAGAGTGGAGAGAGAGACCACAGGGAAAAGGAAGACAGCTTTACACATCAGTCCATTTCTTTAAAGACATTTGTTTTAAATAAATGAGCTTACATTTTCATTTCACACTGGGATTTGCAAATGGTGTAGCTTAACCTGGATAAAAACAGGGTATCTAATTAGAAGACTGAAACCACTCCAAATTGGCACTGTTAATCTTACATTCATTCTGAGAAGCAAAACCAACAAATGAAAATTTTTCACGGAGAACAAAAACCCCAGGAAGTCTAGTGTAGCCGGAGTTTAGAGATCTTTTAAGAGAGATATATAACATGGGTTCAAGAGGCAGGCAAAGTCCAGGTTATAAATATTTTTGTAAGCAGAGAGTGCATTTGAGCTTTCCCTAATCATAATGATGAGCCATGGAAAAGTTCTAAACCATGAGTCTGAAGCAACAGAATTAGATGAAAAACCTTCAAATGATTTTATATGTTAGTTCAGGGAAAAGAAAAACAAGTGGGAGTAGTTCAACCAGATGGTCAGACCATGTTAAATTCCTCTGTTGAATATTCTGCAGCATCCTTATTAATACACCACTAATATAATTAGAATTAATAACATTATTTTATACTAATAAATGATTACTAATAATTTAATTGCTTTTGTGTACTTATTATTGATGTTTATTTATATCAATGTATTACTCTTTATGTCCTTAGCACTCTGCTATGCTTTTTACATGGACATGTATTTTGCTTCATATCTTACCCAACTGAAATTATCTTATTTATGATAGGTTTTAAAAACTTCTTAATGGTTGACAATGATTCTCAGTAGTGAAAGTGAAAGTCACTCATGTCCAATTCTTTGTAACCCCATGGACTGTATAGTCCATGGAATTCTCCAGGCCAGAATACTGGAATGAGTAGACTTTCCCTTCTCCAGGGGATCCTCCCAACCCAGGGATCAAACCCAAGTCTCCCACATTGCAGGTGGATTCTTTACCAGCTGAGCCACAAGGGAAGCCCAAGAAAACTGGAGTGGGTAGCCTATGCCTTCTCCAGCAGATCTTCCCAACCCAGGAATCAAACCGGGATCTGCACTGCAAGGGGATTCTTTACCTCAGTAAGTATGTTTTAAATGAATAAATAAATCTCAGATCAGTTACAATGAATTCAAGGTAACTATAATATACAGAAGGTAATAAAAGGCACAACAAATGAAAGATTTGAAATTATTTAGAGATTTAACTAAACAACCAGAAAGAGATGTTGAATAGGGTGCTAGAAATATGAGGCAGGACCAGGATAAAGTTCTAGATGTAGATTTTCGAGTAATCAGCAGAGAAGTAAATATGAAGCTGTCAAAACGAAGAGAACTGATTTCTGACAGAAGCTGTGAGAAAAGTCAAGAAACACAGAAGAGAACTTAGGTTAAATTTTTAAAAGTTCTTTTGAGGCTATATATTCAGATACAATGCTGATACAGTAAAGTTCATAAAATATCTTCTGTTAAGTCTGTTCTGAATGTTAACAATGTATTTACAAGTCACTTTCATATGAAACATAAAAGAAAATGATGATCCAGGATTGCAAGGTATATACCCATACCTCTTATTTATAGATGAGAAGATGGAGGTTCAGTGTTAAGTAATCTGCCCAAGGTTGTAAGAGACAGAAGCAGAACTTCAATCCACACTGGGCAGATTCCAAAAAGCCAAGTGGCTTTTTACTATAATCATTTTCCCTTATGTGATCACATCTACGAGACATATTCCATAAATACAGAACACACTGTGCATTATGGTTGTCATGCATGTATCAGAGATCCTGATAAACCACAAATAAACCTGCTTAATCTTGCCTTATTTAGTCTCCCCAGATTCGCCTAACCCTGGACATTATGTCTTTCTAGAGAGCATATGTTGTACTTCCATCACTAACAGCCTATAGGTCCACTGGCATTTTTAGGAAAAGGAATTTTCTATTCTGGCACAGATATTTCACAAAGGGTCATTGTGGCCAGCCTTCTTGAGTAATAGGCATTCAGTTATACAGAGAAGGAGAAAAGGGAGGGCTCAAATAATGCTGAGTTATTCTTATTTGAGAACTGACTATTCTGCATAGGCTAAAATGTGCTTAGTTATGTCTTACATTCTGGCTGGCATAAAATAAAATACTTTGAAGAACATGTCTCACCATTCCCTACATATTGCAAAATACATTTCTACTTATTAGAGAAGTTAATTTAGTAATTATGGTAGTTTTCACAGCCTCAGTGAGTTTCTTTCAGATACGAATACCTGTCTTTGATATTGAGACACAGTTTTTCGTGTATGTTTTCTTTCCCAGGTTTCTAAAATGCCACAGTAGTATCCATATTTTTATTAAATATTTTTTATGTATTATGTTACTTTGGTTACCTGAGGTGAAAAGTTAGCCCATTGGAAAAGACACTAATGATGGAAAAGATTGAAGGTAAAAGGCTAAGAGGGTGGTAGAGGATGAGATGGTTAGACAGCATCACCAACTCAACGGACATGAATTTGAGCAAACTCTGGGAGGTGGCGGAAGACAGAGGAGCCTGGTGCACTGCAGTCCATGGGGTCACAAAGAGTCAGATATGACTGAGCAACTGAACAACAACTATATATATATATATTTACTTATTTTTATTTTTTTAATCCAGCTCCAATATTGGCCCAGAGCTCCTTGAAAGCACAGGAACTGGAGTTCTGAAACCTTCTTTGCTTAAGACAGAGCCTTCTCAAGGATTCCAGCCCACTCTTCTCTCTTTTGTAGATGAAGAACCTCAAAGGCAGAGAAGTCAGGGGCTTGCCTGGAGTTATAGAAATTTATTAACCACCTTTCTCTAAGTCTTCATATGTTAATAAAAACCTGCATATGTTTCTAAATAAAGCCTAATTTATTTAATCTTCAACAAAACACCAAGTAACAGGTACTATTGTTAACCCATTTTGGAGATGGAAAAACTGAGAGGAATAATAAGTTCCCTAAAATTATGCAGCTACTAACTGTTTCTGTATTAAAATTCAAAGAATTTGGCTTCAGAATCTCTGCTTTTAACTGCTATTTTTATCATTGCGATTTTACTAATCATCTTTTGGTTTTACTGATATTGGAACAAAAAAAGTAGCATAAAATTTGGTTTGCCTTAAAATGATTATGATTTCTCATGGTCATTTCTGGCAGAATATGTTTATTTCTTTTTCTCTAAGGAGTCTAAACATATAAACAGAATAAAAACATGTCTCCAAGTATCACTTAAGACTCTCCCCAGCCATCAAATCAACATGATACGTATCAGACTGATTTACTTTATGAGCATTAGTGAGTCAGAAACAGGATACAGATGTTTCCAAAAGATTTACAGGTTTGCAAAAAACACACATTTTTAGTCCAAAATGTTCTTAGTCAAATATTTCATTCTGCAAAATTTCTATGTGTAAATAAGAGTGGCCATAATCATAATAAATAAATCTTAACCAAATTCTTATTTTTAGAAAGTTTTGTAAAATATGTCCTCAATTATGAATATTGTTTTGCTTTCAAAAGAGCATGAATCACAGTACATATATGATAATGTGTGTTTCTGGAGGTAACACTTACTCTGAGGGTAAAGCATAGTACAAACATTCTTTGAGATACATTTTTTATCTTTATAAACGAAAAAAATTAAGAAAGGGAAAAATAACATGCTAAAGGCCTCAGTTAGAGTTTAGATTTTGATTCCTATTTCAACACTGCACTAAGTTGTTAATACTTTAGCATATTGACTGTAGATGATTTCTCTCTTAAAAGATCTGCTACGTCTGTATGAAAGTATAAATTTCAGATATAAGTAGGGACATTTTAATCATAAAGAAATAAAATTTATCATGTATATTGTTATAGGAGGACAAGAACTGTTCTTTTTTATATGGACAGTTACCTAGACTGAGCATAAACTTTATAAACTAATGTTTCCAAGTTTAAACATAGTATAGGCTGACTTTGCCTTTCATAAAATGATGTTTTCGGTGCAATATGTGAACATGCAATGTGTATTTGCATATTCACAAAGCAAATACAATCAACTCAATTAAACTATTTTTCTTTAAGTCTAAATTCCCAGAGAATTTATAAAACCTCAAAGAACAAATTGCTACCAAAAATGTAAAGCTCATTCATTTTGCCTGGATACATTTTAGAGTTTCATGAAGAGAATAAAATATATTTTAAAGTAAAACTTAAAAATATTTAACAAAATATTAACCTAGATTATTTTATATATACATATATATACTGATATATATATTTGGATGTATTATATACTTAGTGTGCTTAAAGGTAGATATTAAACTAAACTGTTGTGACATATAATTATAGATTGTTAAACCTTAAGACAGCTTAAGAGATGACCTAATTCAACTTTAGGAATCTCTCTAGAATACTCATCCCTTTCATTTTCCTTCTCCCTCTCTCTCTCTCTCTTTATATATATATATATATATATACACACACACACATATACACACAGTTTTGAATCTGCATCCAGTTTCTAAACATCATTTTAATTCATTTATTAATTTGTTAATTTATTCAATATCTATAAACTACCTGCCACGTATCAAGCATTTTTTCTGGACCCTATATTACTGAACAAAGCAAGATAATTCCTGTACTTGCGGAGTTCATAGTCTGTAGAGCATGGAACCCCATGAGCAAAAATGGTCAAATATGTGAATTATATTGAATGTAAGACAGTGATAAATGTTATAAGAAAAAGAATAAGTAGAACAGAGTGTAGAAGATTAAAAGTGCAGGTGTCAGTTTATTCAATGTAAAGTTAAATATGTAATATAATTATATACGCATAAAGAGACTGTGTAACTATATGATGACACATTGCTCTATAAGTAGGCAAAATGTCTAAACACTTGTACATAAGAAAGATCACCCTCTATTGATTACTTAGAAATCACCTTAATTGGTTTTCAAGGAGTGCTTGATCTCTTGTCTTAGAGTCCTAAGAGCCCCCAATTTAATTAAAATGGAACCACAAGCTGGTGACCTCCCATTTTATTGTTAAGACATGTCATGGCATTCAAGGAACAAGCAGAAATAATCTGTCCTCAATCTTAAGTCTCCTGAAATTGATCCTGATAACAGGGAGCAATGCAGAGTTCTCTAATATTTGTTGCAAACACCAAGCAAGTTACCTTCTTTATTTGCTTTACTCACTGATTGAAGCACTCTTCCCTTAGGTGTTTCCTATAACCAAGATTATATAATTAAAGTTTCACCCCAAATATCACTTTCTCAAAGAGAACTTTCAACACCCTATTTAAAGCAATATCCCTGCCAGGAAACTTTGGGTCATACCATCTCTTTTACTTCCTTTTTTTAATATTGAAGCAATTTTTTTTTTTGCTTCCTTTTTACTGCTCCTTCCCTTCTCTGACCTCAAATTCAGCTACCTAAAAGCTCACCTACTGTTTGCCTTATTCACACCAAAAAACCCAGAGTAGCACAGGGCCTGGCACAAGGTAAAGGCTCAAAGAACATTTCTGAATAATTGTTGAACTCCTCTAATTGTTTCTGGTTAAGATTTTAGGATGAGCTTATTTTTCCTTTTAAGTTAGCTTTTATACATTAGTTGATTTATCAGTTTAAGATTAAATGGAATTAGAATTTCCCTTGTGGTATGTGATGGAATTCCAGTTGAGCTATTTCAAATCCTAAAAGATGATGCTTTTAAAGCATTGCACTCAATATGCCTGCAAATTTGGAAAACTCAGCAGCAGCCACAGGACTGGAAAAGGTCAGTTTTCATTCCAATCCCAAAGAAAGGCAATGCCAAAGAACGTTCAAAACTGAAGTGAGGTCGCTCAGTCATGCATCACTCTTCATGACCCCATGGACTGTAGCCTACCAGGCTCCTTCATCCATGGGATTTTTCAGGCAAGAGTACTGGTGTGAGTTGCTATTTCCTTCTCCCGCACAATTACACTCATTTCACATGCTAGCAACATAATGCACAAAATCCTTCAACCTAGGCTTCAACAGTATGGACTGAGAACTTCCAGATGTACAAGCTAGATTTAGAAAAGGCAGAAGATCCAGAGATCAAATTGCCAACATCCACTGGATCATAGAAAAAGTAAGAGAATCCCAGAAAAACATATACTTCTGCTTCACTGACTATGTTAAAACATTTGACTGTGTGGATCACAATGAACTGTGAAAAATTCTGAAACAGGTGGGAATACCAGACCACCTTACCTGCCTCCTAAAAAACCTGTATGCAAGTCAAGAACCACAGGCTGGTTCCAAATTAGAACAATGGGCTGGTTCCAAATTGGGAAAGGAGTACACCAAGGCTGAATATTATCACCCTGCTTATTTAATTTATCTGCAGAGTACCTCATGTGAAATGCTGGGGTGGATGAAGCTCAAGCTGCAATCAAGATTGCTGGGAGAAATAACCTCAGATATGCAGATGATATCGCCTTTATGGCAGAAAGTGAAGAACTAAAGAGCCTCTTGTTGAAGGTGAAAGAGGAGTGTGAAAAAGCTGGCTTAAAACTCAACATTCAAAAAGCTAAGATCATTGCATATGGTCCCATCACCTCATGGCAAATAGATGGGCAAACATTGGAAACAGTGACAGACTTAATTTTCTTGGGCTCCAAAACCACTGCAGACAGTGACTGCAGCCATGAAATTAAAAGACACTTGCTCCTTAGAAGAAAAGCTATGACAAACCTAGAGAAAGTATTGAAAAGCAGAGACATCAGTTTGCCAACAAAGACCTGTATTGTCAAAGCTAAGGTTTATCTAGTAGTCATGTACAGATGTGACAGTTGGATCACAAGGAAGGCTGAGCACTGAAGAATTGATACTTTTGAACTGTGGTGTCAGAGAAGACTCTTGAGAGCCCCTAGGACTGCAAGGAAATCAAACCAGTCATTCCTGAAGGAAATTAATCCTGAATGTTCACTGGAAGGACTGATGCTGAAGCTCTAATACTTTGGCCATCTGATGTGAAGAGCCGACTCATCGGAGAATACCCTGATGCTGGGAAAGATTGAATGCAGGAGGAGAAGGTGGTATCGAATAAAATGGTTGGATGGCATCACTGACTTAAAGGACATGAGTTTGAGCAAACTCCAGGAGATAGCGAAGGACAGGGAAGCCTCACGTGGTGTCGTCCATGGGGTCACAAAGAGTCAGACACAACTGAGCAACTGAACAACTGGTGGCACAATGGATGGGAGTCCACCTGACAATGCAGGGAACATGGGTGTGATCTCTAGTCGGAAGATTCCACACGCTGTAGAGCAACTAAAGCCGGGCACGGCAACTACTGAAGCTCACACATTCTGTGGCCCATGAGCCACAACTACTGAGCCCCTCCGGGGTGACTGCTAAAGCCCACACCCTGGAGCCCACACACCATAACTACTGAGCCCATGTGCTGCAACTACTGAAGCCTGTGAACCTGGAGTCTGTGCTTCACAATGAGAAGCCTCCTCAATGAGAAGCCTGTACAGTGCAACCAGAGATTAGCCCCTGCCCACCACAACTAGAGAATACCTACGCACAGCAACAAAGACCCAGCACAATCAAAAAACAAATAAATTTTAAAAAGGTTAAATTATCTCATACAGTAAAAATTATAATAGTTTAGTGATCATGTAAATGGATTCAGAAGTACATGTTCTGGCTTTGTCACTTGTGAAACATAGGTGTCTGAGGAACTTGCAAAAACTCTTTCTGCATCCATTGCTTTATTTGTAAAATGGAGATGATTTTAACACTCACATTCAATTTTATAGAATGACTGCAATCCTCATATTTGTGATTCAGTTCAGTTGCTCAGTCGAGTCCAACTCTACAAGCCCATGGACTGCAGCACACCAGGCTTCCCTATCCACCGCCAACTCCTGGAGTTTACTCAAACTCATGTCCATTGAGTAGGTGATGCCATACAACCATCTCATCCTCTGTTATCCCCTTCTCTTCCTGCCTTCAATCTTTCCTAGCATCAGGGTCTTTTCCAATGAGTCAGTTCTTTGCATCAGGTGGCCAAAGTATTGGAGTTTCAGCTTCAGCATCAGTCCTTCCAATGAATATTCAGGACTAATTTCCTTTAGGATGGACTGGTTGGATCTCCTTGCAGTCCAAGGGACTCTCAAGAGTCTTCTCCAACACCACAGTTCAAAAGCATCAATTCTTTGGTGCTCAGCTTTCTTTATAGTCCAAATCTCACATCCATACAGGACTACTGCAAAAAACAATAGCTTTGACTAGATGGACCTTTGTTGGCAAAGTAATGTCTCTGCTTTTGAATATGCTATCTAGGTTGGTCATAACTTTTCTTCCAAGGAGCAAGCATCTTTTAATTTCATGACTGCAGTCACCATCTGCGGCGATTTCAGTTCAGTTCAGTCGCTCAGTCATGCCCGACTCTGTGACCCCATGAATTGCAGCACACCAGGCCTCCCTGTCTATCACCAACTCCCGGAGTTCTTGGGCTCCCCCCAAAATAAAGTCTTTGTAATCTTTGTGATTATACCTGTGAATATTATAAAAGAACACAAGACAAACACATCACAATTGCCCAAATCTTCAACCAAATCACCCTAGTCTTCTATGGTAGAACTGTTTTCAGAAACTCATTAAGGTTGGTGCTTAACAGAAAAAAAAATAGAGAAAAAAAGAAAAAAGGATTGCATACAGATATGTCCTATCAAAGCTGCAGAGTAAATGACTACTGAAACTGGTATTCACTGGATACCAGTGAATTATGCAGAGCTCTGCAACTTGATCTAATGTTCCTCAGCTCTGCATTGTGTCCCTAAGAGATGTCAACTAAAAAAATAGCCACAATCTAAAAATTTAGAGTTATGTTTTATTCAGGAATTTTTAGGATATGAAGCCTGGGAGACAGCATCTCAAGTAGCCTTGAGAGAACTGCTTTGAAGAGGCAGGGAGAGGCATCATTTTATACATAATAGAAGTTTGCAACAAAGGGCAGGTAGTCCAAGCATCAGAAGTATTTTTGTGAAATAAAGAAAACCAGTTATCTCAAGTTAAAGGAATTTAGGGTTTTTCTATGTATGGGAAGATTCAAGTGTCTGGGCTTACCAAAATCATTCCTTTCATATGCTTCTTAGCTATCTGGGGCAATTTTTCACATTCTGACTTCCTCAGGGCTCCACATAAGGAATGACTATAGCTCAATGGCTGCCAGATTGTACAGGTATTCTCCTTCTTGAGTTCCCTGGAGGCTTGGAATTGCTGATGACTGTGACATCCTCGTTTACTGATTTGGCAGGAAATATTCCATTTGTCAGAAACATCAAATGTCAAAATCAAGGTTTACTACAATACATAATTTCAATGCACTTTCTCTTAATTCAACTTTAAGAAAAATGTTTCTGCTGCCAGGGTAAATACTGTGAGTTAAACATTATCCAAACATATTCTGCAATAGCAACTTAATAATTCCCTTGGCCTAGTCATTCAGCAGAATTTACATTAAACTAGTGCCACTCTGTGAAACAAATATTCTCATTATACCTAAATATGTATTCTCATTATACTGTGCAGAATTCCTTGGGACTCTAATGTGTCCATTAAGTCTTCTTGTAAAAGCAGAGAGCAGACTCAAGCTTTTATGAAAATAAGATACAGAAGAAAATGCATCATGAAAATAGGGTATATTCTTCTAGATCTGAGAAATCTCAATGATGCTTGAATAGAATGGCCTTGGGAGTTGATTTGTTTTTCCAATGTAGCATTATCTGAACAGAGAATCATTTACATAGGACATCCTGTGTAAAAATATCCATCCTATGTTGTAGGTTGAATTGTGAAAGTTTTATTGCAGATATGATTAGTTAAAATGAGGCCACTCGAGTGGACCCTAATCCAATATGACTGGTGCCTGTAGGTAAAGGGGAAATTTGGACACTGACATGCATATACTATAAGAAGAACATCATGTGAATATGAAGGAATATTCAGGTTTTGCTTCTACAAGCCCGGAAATACCAAAGGTTGCCAAAAGCTGGAGAAGCTGGAGGAGAGCAATGAAACAGACTGTTCCTCACAGCCCTCAGATGTAACCTACTCTGCTGACACCTTGATTTTTGACTTCTAGCCTCCAAAACCGTGAGACCAGAAATTTCTGTTTGATACTCTTAGGTGGTGGTGTCACAGGGAAGAGCAAAACCTGATTCCATTGTTAGATCTGTCTTCTTTATTTAACCTTTGCTTTTTGTTGCTTTTGTTACTATAATCACTGAAAGGATGCTGTCTGTAGCTATAAGCATACGTAACGGCCTCACTAGGGAAAACTGCCAGTCTCCTCAAAGTTAAAATAAAGTACCTTTGTTCTAAAGTGCCTTTGTTCAGCTCACAGGAAGACTTTTGAACCCCGCTCACCTGTGAATGACTGCAGAAAAGAAGAAATTTACACACCCCCTCCCCATGCTGGTTAAGCCTAGAGTTATTTTGCAGGACTAATGGCCTTTTTACTTTACTTCCTCACCTCCTTGCCCACTCTGTTCTATAAAAGAAACTGGCATCCAGACCCCAATAAGCTGGTACACTAGGGCGCTACCCCACCATCTTCTCAGATGCCAGCTTTCTAAATAAAGGCCGCTATTCCTTACCTCCACATCTTTTCTCCAAACTACTGGCCTCTCAGGTGGTGAACAGACCGAGCTTGGATTCAGTAGCTGTGGTGCTTTGTTACAACAATCCTAGCAAACCAATACATTATGTACAAAATATGGGATTTGCAAACTCTTCTAATCTTGACAGAAAAGCAGTCTATGTGGTATAGGTCCTAGAGAGACACCCTCACAACACATTTGATCCTTATCATCCTGATTTCTCATATCACTAATTAATCCAGGCTAGAAAGCATTGCCCTCGAATTTTTACTTTTATATTTTTATCAAATCTACTTGGCATTTACTAACAACTACACACAACTCCCTGTTCTTGGTACATTCTCCATTTATACTTAAGCACATTTCTTTCTTTAAAAAGTCGCTGTTTAGTTAGTAAAACAGATGCAGACCAATGACTTTAGTTCAAGATAGTTAAGTGCCATATAGTAGCAGTTAATGGCTAGTGTCTGCAGAACACAAGACAGACACTGTTTTAACACTTTATATAGATTATTTCAATTAATTCTCCCAAGACTTGTATGACATGAGTACTTTTAAAATGTCTCATTTTATAAATGAGGAATTTCATACCAATTTCCTTCGTTAAGGAAATTCCTTTCTGCTGCAGAAACCAGCAATCAAGAAACCAAGCACCACACTCAGAGAGTTGGAGCACTCAGGTTTATTATGCCGGTGGACCCAGAGGACCTAACACTCTAAGCTCTGAGCCCCAGACAAAGGGGTTACAGAGTTTTTATGTATGGACAGGCATGATTAAGCAGCTTTGCAGAGGCTGGGTGATTGCAAAGAACAGGACAAGGATGAGTGAGATAAGCTCCAGTTCTTAGTATCCTGAGTCTCCACTTTCTGCGACTATGTGACCTACGTGATCCAGACTTTGCAAGGAGCAAGCTGAGTTACAGAGGCAGAAGGAGCAGGAGGTTATGTAGAATTTTAACTTTTCCTCTTCAATATGACAAAATCAAGGGTTAATTCTGCTGGGGTCATAGGCAGGCCATCCCAAAATACAGCTTTATGGCATATTATTTCAAATTAAAGGAAATAAAGAAATGATGAGTGCAAGAGGGACATTTTGACCCTCATCTCTCTCTTCCTGAAAGCTAAAAAAATCTCCTGTGTGAAAAGTACCCTCCCTTTGCTGGGAAGTAAAACATTTTTATCACCAGACATGGAATTCAGGGCTGAGAAGCCTATATCAACAAATCTTGCTAATCTCGTTAATCTCTACTAATTTACTACCCAAGCCTAAACTTTCCTTAAATTCTGTTCTAATTAAGCACCTAAAGCCTAATGTTTTTGTCCTGTCAATACCTCACAAATTTATTATTTCTTTACCTAAAAAGCATGAAAGCTACCTGGTTTGACTACTTCTTAGGTTCCATTTCTACAGGAACTCTGTATGCATGAATAAACATTTGTTTCTTTTTCTCTTATTAATCTGTCTTCTGTCAGTATTATTAGTCCAGACACAAGAACTTCAGAGAGGTAGAGGGGAAACTTCTCCTCCTCAACGGCATAATTATATAATAAAAATGTGTAGGATTGAATCATGCATTTAAAGAAATGCAAAGTAGAGAAGTTTCAAGGAAAAGAACAACAAAAGGTATGTGGCATTTGAACTGGATCTTAAGATACACAGGGATTTCCAGGCAGATAGTCAGAGGAAGATTTCAAAGAGAAGAGACTGACCAATAGCGTAGAAAGAGGCATCAGAGCTGTGCTTGCCTTTGAGGGCAGAGGGTACAACAGTGCATGGTGACTTCCGGATGCTCAGCTTTTACCCAGAGTATGGTGGGGAATGGGCTTCCTCGGTGGCTGAGCGGCAAAGAATCCACTTGCAATGCAGGAGCCATAGGAGATGTGGGCTCGATCTCTGGGTCGGGAGGATCTCCTGGAGGACGGCATGGCAACCCACTCCAGGATTCTTCTCTGGAGAATTTCATGAAGAGTCAGACACGACTGAAGCCACTTGGCACACAGGCCCATGGCAGGGAATGACTAGATTCTAAACTCTTCAACCCACACCTCACCCCAGGTGAACAAAGTAACAATGTGAATAAAGTAACAAGTAGTTACGCTGAAGAAGGAATTCATAGGGCCTGGACTCCATCTTAGGCCTGTTCATGCTGATCATGCTCGGCCCCTCTCCAATGGACTCTGAACTCTGTGTTTAGTGCCTATGAAAACAACAACAGAAGGATAAGACCCCCTCCAGACAGGGGAACCTTGAAGATCGTATCTAGGTTACTCATCACCTAAGAGAAAACATACACTAATCACCCCTTCCTCCAGACAGGCCATAAATTTTTCTGTATCTTTTGGAGTGTAACCTTGGGTTTATTGATTATTGGCTAATTGTTTGACTGTTTGAGCACATAGCACGTGAATGATGGGCCATTGGGATTGTATTTTCCTTGGTTGATGCAAGTCTCAAGGAATTTGGGGTGGTGGGTTCAGACACATACACATGGGGTATAAAAGATTTTCACAAATGCTGGTCGGGGTCCTTGGCTAAGAGGAGACTCTGCCTTGGGCCCGCCGGTGTAATAAACTGCACTCCACTATCTGCATTGTCCTTCTGAGTGAGTTTGTTTCCCGGAACGCGTGGCTACAACACTGGCACTTAAGGCCAAACAGGCTGACCTCCAGTCTAGACGCTAATCCTATCTCATGCTACTTTGACCATCTGCATCCTGAATTACCTGTTGTTCTCTCACCAGCCCTGTGCCATACTACTTCTGTCATATCACTTACACTGTCCCCAGCATACCGAGTTGCCAAGCAACAGTCTTAATGTCTAAAATGTGCTAAGGTGATTCTAGTGCATATGGAGCACTGACCATACTCTGAAGAGCAAACTATGAGCCAGTATCTGGTTGATATTAACGAATGAAACTTTCAACTGGAAAAGTGGCATATTTATTTAGTCAGGTGCTGCTGCCCTGAAAAGCTTTTTTTTTGGTAATTTTACGAAGTGTTTTGTTAACCTCTCCTCTAACTTTGGTGGGGGGGTGGGCAGTGAGGAGAAAGGCTGTTTCTTACACTTGCTGCCTAGTTTATATGTATCTTGCCAGTGTAAAGTTACTCATACTTATTTGTTATTATCTGCAAAGAATTACAAGAATGTTACAAAAATAGCATGATAAAAAAATCTACAGAGTAATTCTGAAAGTAAACTTAGCTATTGCTCCAAACAAATGTTAACTTTAATTTTTAAAGACAAAAATTGGCTTTGCCCTAAAATGCAATTTAAAGTGACACCTTGAGATGTCTAATTTTTTAAAAACATAGCATGATGCTTTGCTTGGTAGAAAGTTACCAGGAAAGTCCATGGGTACATGATATTGTCAACCAACACTGATTCCCCAATCAGAACTCCTCAAAGATTAGTTTTTGCTTGTTTGTTTTAGTTTGCTTGCCTGTTTGCTTCTTTAAAATTTTAAAAATGCAAATCTCAGATTTAAAGAGTCTAAGTGAATCGTTTTAGCTAAGTAATCCATAATTTTAAAAACCTCTCTACAGGAGTCTATAATCAACCAGATTTGGGAAACAGCAACCATTAAAAATGTATATCTTAAATTAATAGCCTCAAAATATAACTGAGGATCCCATACAATAAAGTGCATACAAAACACACACACACACACACAGATTCCGAAGCTCTTTCTGACATTATTCCATCAGAATATCAGGATATGGAAGCTCAGGACTACAGGATGTGGAAGCCCAGGGCTACAGATTTAAAGATTTCTTTATCTGGTGATTCTAATGCATGCCGACTTTGAGAATTATAGCACTGCTTATAATAGAAACTGTGTTATTGAACAATTCATTCAATGTTTTTGTTTTCGTGGACTTAGTGTTTTAACAGAGAGGTTTAATTCTGTGATTAGAGAATATGATGCTATCTAGTAAAAACAGACAACCAAAAAAAAAGTGCAATGAAGTATCATTCTCAGAGGCAGAGCACTGAATTAAAGGGTAGGAGAAGGACATCTCATTTTTAATTCTGATAATAGCTAGCTGTTTGCCTCTTGCCATTTAACCTATCTTGAATAACTGTTGCCTACTTTGGCCACCTGATGTGAAGAGCTGACTCACTGGAAAAGACTTTGATGTTGGGAGGGATTGGGGGCAGTAGGAGAAGGGGACGACCGAGGATGGGATGGCTGGATGGCATCACGGACTCGATGGACATGAGTCTGAGTGAACTCCGGAAGATGGTGATGGACAGGGAGGCCGGGCGTGCTGCGATTCATGGGGTCGCAAAGAGTCGGACACGACTGAGCGACTGAACTGACTGACTGACTGACTGAATCTGGTATATGAACTTATTATGTGAATAGTTTTCTAGGCAGCATGTATTTTTCCTGTAGCAGTACCTGTTTTACAAATAGAATCTTTTCAAATAGAACAGATAAAAGAGAAGTTTATCTCATTGAAATGGGGCCAGAATTCTCTAGGCCAAACGTAGAACCATTTTATACATGTTTAGGAGTCCAAGGAAAACAATTGAAGAACACTGAACCAGATAATCTTAAAAATTTTTGTCCAATTCTTATATTGTATATTTGTATAATTCTAAAGAGAAAATGGAACTGATTTTGTCTTCTTTTTGTAGGTCAGAATTAATCCCCTGGAAACAAAGACTAAATGTCTGAATTGAATTTCCCTTGAATGAGAAAACTGTGTTCTGGACATTTTCTAATGTTTAAACTAAAAGACAGCAATAAAAATCTTATTTTAAATAATTGAGTTAGTGTCATGAAAAGAAAATTCCTAAAATAGTCTGAAGTGTTACATTGTGTAGCTTTTTTCTCAATAGGAAATACCACATGTCCTTAAATATTTTTTGCCATATCTGTTTAAAGATGCTAAATGAGGCTTGTTAGCTTGTGCAGTGTATCAAGTGTCTTTGTTTCATAAAATCAGATTCATCCTTGTTTTCTACCAGTCTAAGTCTACTGCTGGCCTAAGAGAAATAGAATGCTGGATACTTCACCAGCAAAGATAGCTTTATCTGGGATCAGGAGAGAATTGCAATTCGGGGTCTCCAACAAGAAGGAGCCATGTTCAAGTTCTTGCACAGCAGGGGAAGAACACTTTTATACAGAGGGAAATGCAAAAAACAAAGCTCATGGCATCCCTTCTCATCATTTCATGGCAAATAAATGTGAAAACAATGGAAACAGTGACAGACTTTATTTCCTTGGGCTCCATAATCACTGCAGATGGTGAGTGCAGCCATTAAAAGAAATTAAAAGATGCTTGCTCCTTGGAAGAAAAGTTATGACCAACCTAGACAGCATATTAAAAAGCAGAGACATTATTTTGCCAACAAGGGTCTGTCTAGTCAAAGCTATGATTTTTCCAGTAGTCATGTATGGATGTGAGAGTTGGGCTATAAGGAAAGCTGAGCACCGAAGAATTGATGCTTTTGAACTGTGGTGTTAGAGAAGACTCTTGAGAGTCCTTTGGACTGCAAGGCAATCAAACCTGTCAATCCTAAAGAAAATCAGTCCTGAATATTCATTGGAAGGATTGATGCTGAAGCTGAAACTCCAATACTTTGGCCACCTGATGTGAAGAACCAACTCATCTGAAAAGACCCTGATGCTGGCAAAGATGGAACGTGGGAGAAGTAGGGGACGAAAGAGGATGAGATGGTTGGATGGCATCACCAACTCCATGAACATGAGTTTGAGCAAGCTCTGGGAGTTGGTGATCGACAGAGAAGCCTGGTATGCTGCAGTCCATTGGGCTGCAAAGAGTCAGACGTGACTGAGCGATTAAACTAAAAATGTAGTTGGGATGTAAAAGTGAGTCACTCAGTCATCTTCAATTCTGTGTAACCTCATGGACTTTAGCCCACCAGGCTTCTCTGTCCACGGAATTCTCCATGCAAGGACACTGGAGTGGGTTGCCATTTCCTTCTCCAGGGCATCTTCCTGACCCAGAGATTGAACCCAGGTCTCCCACATTGCAGGCAGACTCTTTACCAACTGAGCCACCAGGGAAATCAGTTGGGAGGGGGTTAGAGTAAACAAAGGGAGCATGAATTTTCACAGGCTGAATTCTTGCCAGGAAAGAAGAGGACACTTGCTTCACGCGGGGCTCGGCTATTATTGGAGAGTGTGAGAGCTCCCCCTTCTGGTCTCCCAACTGTATTGGTATTTCTATTTATTAAATGTTTACACTATCAAACCAAGGCTGTGATTGGACCAGCTCTTGTGATTCATATTATGATTGCAAGACACCCTTTAGCAATTACTGTCAGTACATTAAGGAAAAAAAAAAGGCTATTTTTTTACAAAACCTAGAAATTGCAGGGCACACTTGGGGTCACACAGTGAGATCATAGATACACACACACAAGCTGAGAAAGAACCAGGAAACTTTTGCTTAGGGTTCTGCTTTTACTGTGGTCAAGGGTGGGGCCTAGGTTTTCAAAGGCTCACTCTTTATTGGTGAATTTAAAACGTAGGAGTGGTATTTAAAGCCTGGTAAGAGAAAAGAAACTGAGCCTAAATGGTTAGTTATCAAAATCAACCAAGATCTCGAAAACCAAGGATCCCCAGTGTGGGGAGGAAGCCTGGCCCTTTATCTAGTCCTGTCACTGACTCTCTAGAACTGAACGCCATTTTGAAATGGATATCAAAGTTTAAGTCAAACATTTGCCTTACAAAAAAGGGAAAAAAAAAAAAAAAAAGCCTGTCAGGGCTTACCCTACAATCCTGAAGCTTTTAACAAGGAGGGCTCTGATAACTTCTTTGTTAACCTCGAGTACAAACACTATACTGTTTGACCCTCGAACAGCACCGTTTGCAGTCATCAGCCGTGTGACCTTGGGTAAAGCATTTCATCTCTCTGAGCTTTGATTTTTTTCATATATGAAATAGAGATAATACCTAGGTTGCTGTCTTGTAGGAATGCATGTTTTAGGATTAAAGGTGTCTATATATACACATACATATATACATATATAAACAACTATATATGTATATGGAGAATTGTTTTTCTAGAACAATTATACTGTTATAAATATACACTGACTATATACTGTTATATATTTCAGAAACCATTATACTGTTGTATTCCAGGAACCATCATATTAATCATATTAGTCAATAAATCTTAACTGTTGCTATTAAAAACAACAAAAACAACAAACCAAAAGCAAAAGTACCATGCATGAGATACTGTGTTTGTGGCTTAATGTTTTCAGATGTAAGTTAAACAAGGATAAATAAAGCTTCCTAAAGAGAACTTTCTAGTGGAGTCTTCCTCAATTTAAACTTTAAGAGAGCAAACATTGTCACTACACCTTTCAGTGAAGTAGAAAAGAAAATCAAATAGGTTCCTTTTGGAGTCAGAAACATCTTGTTTCAAATTTCAGCTCAGTATATAACCCCTTGCTGTGTGACCTTGGGCAAATAATTATTTGATCTTGATCTCAATTTCTGCACTTTGAAAAGCAAAAGTCAAATAACCTTTATAGAAGTTAGGTGGGCAAGAGTGTAATTCAATTAAAAATTCTCACTGCATAAGGCAGTGAAGGATACAGAAAAGGTACTTTGTAAATGTTGGATTGCTCTTATTCCTTTTCTGAAATTCAAAATGTTTTGCCTAGATTCTGGGTCTTTTCTCTACTCATCAGTGAATCCTCTTTGTCCTATTAGAACTGCATCGGTCTGCCTGGCTCTTAGTCACTCACAGATGCTTTTTTTGTGTCCCAAAATAGTTCCTATTCTAGTTTTCCATTTCAGCATATTATCCAAGGATTAAGTGTCAAGTAATCAGAGATAAATAAGAGAATGAAAGACAACACACACACACAATCCAGTAGAGATGACTGAGCTAAGTAGAAGCTTTGGCCCTCAAGACATGCCCTCACTCCCTAGTAGAATGTTGGTACAAAATTGTGTACAGATACACTAAAGGATTGTTTGGGGAAGCAGAGAGAAAGGTGAGAAAATTACCAAATTCAACTGGTGTCTACATGAAAAATAAGTCTGACATAATGACTGTTTTTTGTTAAAAATAGGTTTCTGCTCTTTAAATGGGTAAGATAATATAAAGAGAGTTATAGTGGTTGTACCCAATAAATGGGTCCATATCCTCTTACCTGACAGCAATAGTCTCAGAGCAGTTAGCAAAAACATGAACAAAGGATTGTTTGTAAAATTACCATATATTCTAAGGTTATAATAAATGACATTGAAAAAGCAGATAAATAGTCTTTTAAGATGACAGTTTTTACAACAATCATGTTGAAATATAAGGACTTCTCAAAATAAGCTTTCTATAAATATAACATGATCTAAATGATTAATGGTAACATTTAGAAATGAGGTTTGTGGTACCATCAAGCATTTTGCTTTCAGTATGTTACCTCTGTACTTATGCATCAGTACTATAAAAGACAAAGATTTCTGAAGCTCTTGATAATATAAGAATATCACAGATAAATTAGCTTGTCTCATTGCTCACTGTTTCTTGTTTACTTCTTTGCTTGCATCTATTTAGTTTATGAATGTGAAAGTCAACTTATTAAAACTTCCTCTAAATAATAAGCAGTAATTTAGTCCTCAGAAAAATTCACATTTGATGTCAAGATAAACTTTTCATTGTCATAATGTAATAAGCTCCATTTGAGCAGGAATATAATCTGTTTTGCTCAAATACATAGTCTCAGTATCTTGAAGAGTGTCTGGTGTATAGTAGGTGCTCAATAAATAATAGTAACTACATCAATAAATTCTTTAAAAGTAATAAATCTCCAAATACCTGAAACAGTGTTCTGAGGGAAAGAAATATTTGAAATAGAGCTCTGGGGAAGGAGAGAGGTAAAGGGAGAAAGTTGAAAAGCACTGACATCTTAGTCTGAGCAACTTTGAAAGTACTTTGTTTCTGAAATTGAGGAACTTAACAAAGTTAGACTCATAGAAACCCTCCTGGAAAAGTCATCAAGGGATTTCATGAGACTCAGAGTAAACATGGGGTTCTAAGGCTACACTGGGTCATGAATATCATCTAGGAGATGAGAGGCAGAAAATATCTTTGAAAACATGTCTCTCATGCTCCAGGCAGATTCTGGTAAAGAAGAGCTCACAGTAACAGGCAGACTTCTCTCTTCCCTGTGAAGTTTCCAAAGTATACTCTTTAGTTATAATTGCTTTAAAGCTTTGGTTGGCATTTACTTCAATTTTCATTGACCACTTTTGAAATGTAAATACTTTGTCCTTGGCTGCTTCTTTTTTTTATAAGTTAGCATGTATGAAAACAGGAGAAAATTCATCCTGAGTTGACTTATTCTCTTCACCTGTGCCCTAAGAAAGACCTTTATGGCTCAGGATCATTGATTCACTACGATCCTTCAGTTTGGGGTCACTGTCATTGGTCACAATGCACGTGTGTGTGCTCAGTCACTCGGTGGTGTCTGACTCTGAGACTCCACGGAGTGTAGTCCACCATGCTCTCTGGCCATGGGATTCTCCAAGCAAAAATACTGGAGTGGGTTGCCATGCCCTCCTCCGGGCATCTTTCTGACCCAGGGATTGAACCCATGTCTCCAGCATCTCCTGCTTGGCAGGTAGATACTTTACCACTGAGCCATCTAGGAAGCCCTTAAGAGCTTGCTTAATGAAAGGAAACTTTTACCCAAATAACAGAACATCAAGCTTATGAGTGATATCCTTCCTGCATGGCTATGTTGTTGTTTAGTCCCTATGTCATGTCGGACTCTTTATGACCCCATAGACTATAGCCCGCCAGACTCCGTCTGTCCATGGGACTTCCCAAGCAAGAATACTGGAGTGGTTGCCATTTCTTCCTCCAGGCATCTTCCCCACCCCAGTATCAAACCTGCATCTCCTGCACTGCAGGTGGAGTCTTTACCACTGGGTCATCAGGGAAGCCCCAGACAGCTAAAAATGGATTTTCATGATTGTGATAGATGGTGTTGCTGGTGTAGGTGATAGTTTGCCACTGCTTACAGGAGTCTTTCCTCAATCTGCACAGGTCATGAGGACTGGTACTCACATGTCTGGCATTGGTCAACACTGTGGAATCACTGCCTATCATAGTGCCTGATATATAAAGTTGACCCTTAAACAACACAAGACTGAACTGCTCAGGTGTCCTGACACTCAGATTTTTTTTGCCCCACCAAATGCACTACTACAGTACTTCACAATCTGTGTTTGGCTGATTCCTCAGATGCAGAACCACCCAGAGGAGGACTTTTGAAAATATATAGGCAGATTTCAACTCTGTGAGGATGGACCCACTAACCAGCATCCCTCCTCAATATTCAAGGCTCAATTAAAATCAGTGGTCAGTTTTGCTGTTGTTGTTGAATTAATGTGTAAAATTAATGTTAGCACTAAGATGAGCCAGTGTGGGTACCCATGATAAGAAATGGATTAGACCACCTTTGTAGTCAGGGGCTCCTCTGTCTATGGGACTCTCCAGGCAAGAATACTGGAGAAAGTTGCCATTTTCTTCTCCAGGGGATCTTCCTGGCTCAGGGATCAAACCCAGGTCTCCTGCATGTGCAGGCAGATTCTTTACCATCTGAGCCACCAGGGAAGCCCACAGTAGTCAACTGAAAGTTGCTCAGTCTGACTCTTTGCGGCCCCATGGACTATACAGTCCAAGGAATTCTCCAGGCCAGAATACTAGAGTGTGAAGCCTTCCCTTCTCCAGCAGATCTTCCCAACCTGTGATCGACCCCAGGTCTCCTGCATTGCAGGCAGATTCCTTACCTGCTGAGCCACAAGGGAACACCAAGAATACCGGAGTGGGTAGCCTATCCCTTCTCCAGTGGATCTTCCCAACCCAGGAATTGAACAAGGGTCTCCTGCATTGCAAGTGGATTCTTCACCAGGCGTTCTTTAAAAGGGAGGCCCAGGTGTCCTCAGTTTCATGGAGGAAATAGATGTATGTGAGTGTGTGTGATTATTATACAGGTTGGTAGGCATATGTGCTCAGTCATGTACAACTCTTTGTGACTGTGTGGACTATAGCCAGCCAGGCTCCTCTGTCCATGGAACTTTCCAGGCAAGAATACCAGAATGGGTTGCCATTTCCTTCTCCAGGGAATATTCCCGACCCAGGGATCAAACTCACGTCTCTTGCATCTCCTGCAATGGCAGGCAGATTCTTTACCAGCTGGGCCACTGGGGAAGCCCAGTGGTGTAAACTACCAATGCTGCCAAACAGCCCAGTCCCAGGGAAGCACAAAAAGAAACCACAATTCACTCATAGAGGTTGGCAAAAATCAAGAAAAATGTTCTAGAGATAGCCTGCTGCTGCTGCTAAGTCGCTTCAGTCGGGTCCGACTCTGTGCGACCCCATAGATGGCAGCCCTCCAAGCTCCCCCGTCCCTCGGATTCTCCAGACAAGAACACTGACTGGAGTGGATTGCCATTTCCTTCTCCAATACATGAAAGGGAAAAGTGAAACTGAAATCGCTCAGTTGCACCCGACTCTTAGTGACCCCAGGGACTGCAGCCTACCAGTCTAATTTTAAAGATGGTCTTTTCTAGGGATTAACTTAATAAGATTTAGCTAATTAGAAAGGAAGAAATAGGTGTTCTAGGAAGAGACAAGGCGAACAAGCATAAAAACATAATGTCCCAACTGGCATATACCTGAGTGTAATATACTGAGAAGACTTCTCTCTCCATTTTCTTTTGTATTTTTTTTTTCTATTTCTCACTTTCTCTTTCTTCCCTTTTACTCTGATAGCAGTGCCAACACCACCATATACTTTCTCCAGAGAAAAAAAACAAGTTACCATAAGAACAATAATCACAAGCACTCTTCAGTTGGTATAAAAGTCTGATTCTCACCATAGCAGGTGTGAAAACTAAGGTTCAGCATAAAGTACGTGACACGTTAACATCTTCTGTCAGCTGGTCCAAAAGCTGCAGGTCATTACTAACGTGTTTAACATCTTCCATCAGGTTGATATTGCTTTTCCTCTAATCAATTGACACTTTATCTGGAAAACCTCTTTTTATCAAGGTTGTGTGGTGCTAAACTTTCAACTGCTGGCATAGGTTTAAAAATTTTAGCAAGATTTTTCATATAATAATACACTACATACAAGGGTACACAACAAACTGCATTACCATTTCATTCATTCAACTAAAACTGCTGCTGCTGCTGCTGCTAAGTCGCTTCAGTCATGTCCAACTCTGAGCGATCCCATAAGGGCACAGACGGCAGCCCACCAGGCTTCCAAGTCCCTGGGATTCTCCAAGCAAGAACACTGGAGTGGGTTGCCATTTCCTTCTCTGATGCATGAAAGTGAAAAGTGAAAGTGAAGTCACTCAGTCGTGTCTAACTCATCGCAACGCCATGGACTGCAGCCTACCAGGCTCCTCTGTCCATGGGATTTTTCAGGCAAGAGTACTGGACTGGGATGCCATTGCCTTCTCTGCAATTAAAAGTGATGGTTATTAAACTGCATTCCTATTGAGGCAAGAATACACAGAAGAACTGTACAAAAAAGATTTTCATGAGCCGGATAATCATGATGATATTATCACTCATCTAGAGCCAGACATCCTGGAATGTGAAATCAAGTGGGCCTTAGAAAGCATCCCTACGAACAAAGCTAGTGGAGGTGATGGAATTCCAGTTGAGCTATTTCAAATCCTGAAAGATGATGCTGTGAAAGTGCTGCACTCAATATGCCAGCAAATTCGGAAAACTCAGCAGTGGCCACAGGACTGGAAAAGGTCAGTTATCATTCCAATCTCAAAGAAAGGCAATGCCAAGAATGCTCAAACTACCGCACAATTGCACTCATCTCACATGCTAGTAAAGTAATGCTCAAAATTCTCCAAGCAGGGCTTCAGCAATATGTGCACCGTGAACTTCCTGATGTTCAAGCTGGTTTTAGAAAAGGCAGAGGAACCAGAGATCAAACTGCCAACATCCGCTGGATCATGGAAAAAGCAAGAGAGTTCCAGAAAAACATCTATTTCTGTTTTATTGACTATGCCAAAGCCTTTGACTATGTGCATCACAATAAACTGTGGAAAATTCTGAAAGAGATGGGAACACCACCCCACCTGACCTGCCTCTTGAGAAATCTGTATGCAGGTCAGGAAGCAACAGTTAGAACTGGACATGGAACAACGGACTGGTTCCAAATGGGAAAAGGAGTACGTCAAGGCTGTATATTGTCACCCTGCTAATTTAACTTCTATGCAGAGTACATCATGAGAAACGCTGGACTGGTAGAAACACAAGCTGGAATCTTGATTGCTGGGAGAAATATCAATAACCTCAGATATGCAGATGACACCACCCTTATGGCAGAAAGCAAAGCGGACCTAAAAAGCCTCTTGATGAAAGTGAAAGAGGAGAGTGAAAAAGTTGGCTTAAAGCTCAACGTTCAGAAAACAAAGATCATGGCATCTGGTCCCATCACTTCATGGGAAACAGATGGGGACACAGTGTCAGACTTTATTTTGGGGGGCTCCCAAATCACTGCAGATGGTGATTGCAGCCATGAAATTAAAAGATGCTTACTCCTTGGAAGAAAAGTCATGACCAACCTAGATAGCACATTCAAAAGCAGAGACATTACTTTGCCAACTAAGGTCCGTCTAGTCAAGGCTATGGTTTTTCCTGTGGTCAGGTATGGATGTGAGAGTTGGACTGTGAAGGAGGCTGAGCACTGAAGAATTGATGCTTTTGAACTGTGGTGTTGGAGAAGACTCTTGCGAGTCCCTTGGACTGCAAGGAGATCCAACCAGTCCATTCTGAAGGAGATCAACCCAGGGATTTCTTTGGAAGGAATGATGCTAAAGCTGAAACTCCAGTGCTTTGGCCACCTCATGGGAAGAGTTGACTCATTGGAAAAGACTTTTATGCTGGGAGGGATTGGGGGCAGGAGGAGAAGGGGATGACAGAGGATGAGATGGCTGGATGGCATCACTGACTCGATGGACGTGAGTCTGAGTGAACTCCGGGAGATGGTGATGGACAGGGAGGCCTGGCATGCTGTGATTCATGGGGTCGCAAAGAGTCGGACACGACTGAGCGACTGAACTGAACTGACTGAATCATAGCAAACACCCTCTTCCAACGACACAAGAGAAGACTCTACACATGGACATCACCAGATGGTCAATACCAAAATCAGACTGATCAAAGAAGAGAAGTCAAAAGGCAAAGAAGGAAAGGAAAGATATACCCATTTGAATGCAGAGTTCCAAAGAACAGCAAGGACAGATAAGAAAGTCTTCCTTCATGATCAATGCAAAGAAATAAAGGAAAACAATAGAACGGGAAAGACTAGAGACCTCTTCAAGAAAATTAGAGATACCAAGGGAACATTTCATGCAAAGAGAGATACAATA
The DNA here is from genome assembly GCF_023091745.1 of Budorcas taxicolor. Lineage (NCBI taxonomy): Eukaryota > Metazoa > Chordata > Mammalia > Artiodactyla > Bovidae > Budorcas > Budorcas taxicolor. Next base: position 20,351,867 of record NC_068934.1, on the reverse strand, counting down.
AAGGACAGAAATGGTTTGGACCTAACAGAAGCAGAAGATATTTAGAAGAGATGTCAGAATACACAGAACTATACAAAAAAGATCTTCATGACCCAGATAATCACGATGGTGTGATCACTCTCCTAGAGCCAGACATCTTGGAATGAGAAGTCAAGTGGGTCTTAGGAAGCATCACTACGAACAAAGCTAGTGGAGGTGACAGAATTCCAGTTGAGCTGTTTCAAAACCTGGAAGATGATGCTGCCTCTTTAAGGGCTGTGTCTCTGTTTCTTTTCATCTATAGGCTCAGTTTCTGGTACACAGTAATGACTCAATAAATGATTATTTAATTAAAGAATAATGTATACCATATATTCATATGTATGTAAATTCACATTGATGATTAATGTGCAGACATATTAATTATATCCCTCAAACTGGTCAATTTTAACTTTTGTTGAACATGTATTTGCAATTAAAATGTTGTCACAAGGATATATGCCTTTGGTTAAAGAAATCGTTAGGTAGTTAGAATAGGAAAAAGGAGTCCAGAATGGCGGTGGCTAAAAGACAAGGAAGGGAAAGCCTGTGAAAATAGAACAAAAGAAGTCCCGAAGATCAGACTGGTCTGTCTGGACCAGTCTGGACTGGTCTGATACTGGTCTGTCCCAGAGCTGTGACACTGGTCTGTCCGAGAGCTGTAATGCTGGTCCGTTGCTTCAAATTTTTGTTGTGATGAGACAGAATCGAGGAAATTACACACTTCCCCAACAAAACCAAAGGCAAAAAAATACATATAGACAAATATATAAAGAAATATATATGTATATATGGGTATACACATATGTTTTTAGAAATGCTGCATAAAGTCAAAAAATACATTGCTAGTAATTACTAGGAAATGAGGAGCATTGAACATGTCATATTCACTGTAGACTCTAGGTTTAATTGGAGGTATACATTTTATACAGACATTCTCCTCCACTATATTTCACAGGACCAAGATTCAAAGAAAAATAAATTTAATTATTGATGTCACTGAACTTACATGTTTCCTTGGCTAATTATCATCAATACTCTTAGTTCAGTTCAGTTGCTCAGTCGTGTCCGACTCTTTGCGACCCCATGAATCGCAGCATGCCAGGCCTCCCTGTCCATCACCAACTTCCAGAGTTCCAGCTTGTGTTTCTTCCAGCCCAGCGTTTCTCATGATGTACTCTGCATAGAAGTTAAATAAGCAGGGTGACAATATACAGCCTTGATGTACTCCTTTTCCCATTTGGAACCAGTCTGTTGTTCCATGTCCAGTTCTAACTGTTGCTTCCTGACCTGCATACAGATTTCTCAAGAGGCAGGTCAGGTGGTCTGGTATTTCCATCTCTTTTAGAATTTTCCACAGTTTACTGTGATCCACACAGTCAAAGACTTTGGCATACAATAAAGCAGAAATAGATGTTTTTCTGGAACTCTCTTGCTTTTTCCATGATCCAGCGGATGTTGGCAATTTGATCTCTGGTTCCTCTGCCTTTTCTAAAACCAGCTTGAACATCAGGAGGTTCACGGTTCACGTATTGCTGAAGCCTGGCTTGGAGAATTTTGAGCATTACTTTACTAGCATGTTAGGTAAGTGCAATTGTGCGGTAGTTTGAGCATTCTTTGGCGTTGCCTTTCTTTGAGATTGGAATGAAAACTAACCTTTTCCAGTCCTGTGGCCACTGCTGAGTTTTCCAAATTTGTTGGCATATTGAGTGCAGCACTTTCACAGTATCATCTTTCAGGATTTGAAATAGCTCAACTGGAATTCCATCACCTCCACTAGCTTTGTTCGTAGTGGTAGCTGAAATTCTGCTAAAACAGTCATTTCTGGCATCTAGTTCCCAATACTTGAGAATAATTCAAAATTACAGATTTTATGACAACATAAATCTTTAGTAACAAACATTTTTAATGACTTTTTTCTATTTCCAAAGATAGTTACGTATTTTTAAAAATGAATTATTTAAACCGTCAAGTATGTAAGATATATTTATAAATATGAAAAATAACAATTAATGGCCGTTAAGCCCCATCTAACACAATGAAATTAGGCTTCTAGATTTATGAGCTAATAATACTGACTTTGTAGCAGAAAGCCAGTGGCAAACTGACATAGTGAGAAGGTAATGATTATGTATATCCAATTATAATCACCTTGTCCATTCATTATGTCCCTGTCCATTGTTATTATTTAAATGTATCTTAAAAAAAAAACCTTTGTTTTATATTAGAGTTTGGTCTACTAATGATGTTGTGACAGTTTTAAGAGAAAAGTGAAGGGACTCAGTCATACATAGATTACCAGTAATAATAGCTGTCAATATGATTAAAATGAACTATTTGAAATCTAAACAGTCCTTAAGAAAACATGTACTTTTCACTTGAAAATATGTTAGGAAAACCACAATCTGACTTTGAATATTTTGCTACCCTCTATCCGAGTCTATAATTCTACTCTCACAGATATTCAATTTGTCAAAGCACAAACAGGAAAGTAAAAACATCCCTATGTATTTAAAGTGGGAGGTAATTTAATGCAGAAAATTAGTTACGAAAGAGTTAAGAAGCCAAAGGATGGAAAGAAATCCCAGGGATCATTAATAGAAGGATGTGAGAGTTGGACTGTGAAGAAGGCTGAGCGCCGAAGAATTGATGCTTTTGAACTGTGGTGTTGCAGAAGACTCTTGAGAGTCCCTTGGACTGCAAGGAGATCCAACAAGTCCATTGTGAAGGAGATCAACCCTGGGATCTCTTTGGAAGGAATGATGCTAAAGCTGAAACTCCAGTACTTTGGCTACCTCATGAGAAGAGTTGACTCAATGGAAAAGACTCTGATGCTGGGAGGGATGGGGGCAGGAGAAGGGGACGACCGAGGATGAGATGGCTGGATGGCATCACTGACTCAATGGACGTGAGTCTGAGTGAACTCCGGGAGTTGGTGATGAACAGGGAGGCCTGGCGTGCTGCGATTCACGGGGTTGCAAAGAGTCGGACACGACTGAGTGACTGAGCTGACTGACTGCCTCTACTCATCCTTAGACTGGAGAAACTGAAAGAGGAAGCTAAGGCTGTGGTCTTTTGTCTGAACCTGAATCCATGATGGGGCTCTTTATGTATTTTGAGTTGTGGTATGGTGAGAGTAGGAGCAAAAGATAAAGAGAGAACAGTGATAAAGCAGGAAGTAAGAAAGGACTGACTAAAAGAAAGATGCTTGCTATCAGGAGAAGATAAATGGCTCAGTAGCAGTAGATATTCTGTAGTTGAGTACAGGGTTTCCCTGATGGCTCAGCAGGTTAAGAATCACCTGCGATACAGGAGACATAAAGGACAGTTTTTGATACCTGGGTTGGGAAGATCCCCTGGAGGAGGAAATGGGAAACCCACTCCTGTATTCTTGCCTGAAAAATCCCATGGACAGATCATAAGAGCAAGCAGTTTAATTATTCATTCAATCAACAAGCATTCTTAGAGTACTTTCATCACTATGAGTGATGTTCTAAGAAAGAGAAAACAATGGAATACTCATCTCTGTGGGCCACTATTGTTTAGAGGTTTATAAAGACTGGAAATGCAACATCAAGGTCAATACACATGACAGATTAAGAGAGGTATGCTTGGTGAGCTATTGGAGTTCAGAAAAACAGTAATTAAACCAGGAACCAGTTCAGTCTCTGGCCTGGGAAGATCCTACATGCCTCCAGGCAATTAAGCCCCTTTGCCACACCTACTGAAGCACAAGAACATAGGGCCTGTTCTCCACAACAAGAGAAGCCACTGACTGCAATGAGAAGTTGGTATACAACTAGAAACTCCATGCGCAGCAATGAAGATGCAGTGCAGCCAATAAATAATAAATTTTTTTTAAATTTAAAAAATAAACAGGATGAGAATAAAAAAAGGAGTTACTCTTGATTTTAAAGTATTAATAGGATTTAACTGGTTGAGGATGAATGCTGGGAGGTGTGCATAGCTATGGAGGTTTATGAAACTACATTTTGACAGTGGGTTCACAAGATTTTAAGAAAGATGAAATGACTAAAATGAACAAATGGATAACCAACATGGACCTACTGTTCCAGCACATGGAACTGTGCTCAATGTTATGTTGTAGCCTGGATGGGTGAGGAGTTTGGGGGAGAATGGATATATGCATATGCTTCCCTGCTGCTGCTGCTGCTAAGTCACTTCAGTCGTGTCCGACTCTGTGTGACCCCAGAGACAGCAGCCCACCAGGCTCCCATGTCCCTGGGATTCTCCAGGCAAGAACACTGGAGTGGGTTGCCATTTCCTTCTCCAATGCATGAAAGCGAAAAGTAAAGTGAAGTCGCTCAGTCATGTCCAATTCCTAGTGATCCCATGGACTGCAGCCTACCAGGCTCCTCTGTCCATGGGATTTTCCAGGCAAGGGTACTGGAGTGGGGTGCCATTGCCTTCTCTGATATCCTTCCCTATTCACCTGAAAACATCACGGTATTGCTAATCAGCTATACTCCAATATAAAATTAGAAGTTAATGAGGAAAAAAGAATTCTTGTAGTATTGTGTAATACTAGAGAGGTCAGCAGAGCCCCATGGGGTAAACTGCATTAATGATTCACCTCAGTCAAGCCCTGCCATGATCAACTATCTTCCCCATTTAGATTCACAACTTGGATTTATATATCATGCCATTATGGGAGTTAAAGTGACCCTGAACACTTGAAATGTATTCAGTGTTACATATCCCCAAAGAACTCCTGCCAATGGCCATCTTTTCATAGCCTTTACTGGTTCTGCTTTATAACTATGTACTGCTTCCAGTACTCTGGGATCCACATAAAGTCTTACTGAGTTAAATTAAAGATTCTGTACACACTTTGACACTCCTAATATCCACAGTTGTGATCTCCTTTCCTCCCTTTTGTTGCAATAACTCTCTAACTGCTTTGACCAATAAGATGCTGAGAAAGTAAGGCTGTGTGAGTTTTGGGACCAAGTCTGAATAAACTGTCAAATTCCATTTCCCACCTCTATAAGACTAACTGGAAGGACTGACTTATGATGTTAGAAGTCCATGTGCCCTGAAAATAGTGAGCATAGGCTCTCTGATTGAGAGATCCGTATTAGCCCATCCCTCCCAGCCACCCCAACAATGGCACCAAATAAGGCCAACTTGGATGCTCCAGACAATCTCATTGTCCAGCTGACTTCATCCAAAGCCACATAAGGGAGGAGAATCACCTGGCAGAACTCTGACTCAATTTTTCTTTATTTTCTTAAAGAATTTATCCTGGGGGAGCAATTTAAGTTTTACAATAAAATTGAGGCAAAGGTACAGAAATTTTACATATGCCTCTTGTCCCCACCCATGTTTTGCCTCCCATTATTCAGTCATTAACATCTCAACATCACTCCCCAGAGTGGTATTTTTTTTAACCAAGGATGAACGTATCATTATCACCCAAAACCCAAAATTTACCCTAGGGTTCAGTTTTTCCTGTCTTGATGTTAGTGCAAGTTCATGTGCCCAATGCAGCCAAACAAACTGAAATGTCTGAGTTTGGAGCAGAGAAAGGTTTATTGCAGGACCATGCAAGGAGGTAGGTGGCTCAGGCCACAGAAAAACCCAGAGCTCCCAGAATGGCAAAGCATTTTCAAAGGCAAGGTGAGGGAGGGAGGTGGTAGGGTATGTGATGAACTCGTGCAAAATTCTCTGATTGGGTGATGGTGAGGTAACAAGGCACTGTCACAGGGTTAACATTATCAGTCCTTTGGCTCCGGGAGGAATTTAATGCTCATGAGAAAAATAAGACAGAAAGCACTGTGAACAGACTATATGTTTTAATGATGTAGTTTTTAAGGTACCTACCATTTCAGTTTAATTATTTCCTATTCTATAAATGAGTATCTTTGTGGGAAGCACTGCATTTTTAAATTAATTTTCTTTCCTGCAAACTTATAGATATGTCAACAATGTCATCGAACAAAACAGAAGTTAAGTCTCAGTGGAACAGACTTTTTATTTTCTATCAACACTCTCCTAATAGCTGACTACCAATAGAATGGTGTTTTAGCTTTATTGGCTTCCCTCATAGCCCAATTGGTAAAGAATCCGCCTGCAATGCAGGAGACCCCTGCTCGATTTCTGGGTCAGGAAGATCCGCTGGAGAAGGGAAAGGCTACCCATTCCAGTATTCTTGGGCTTCCTTTGTGGCTCAGCTGGTAAAGACTCCATCTGTAATGCAGGCAGACCTGGGTTCGATCCCTGGGTTGGGAAGATCCCCTGGAGAAGGGAAAGGCTACACACTCCAGTATTCTGGTGGCCTGGAAAATTCCATGGACTATACAGTCCATCGGGTCACAAAGTAGGACACAACTGAGTGACGTTAGCTTTATAAGGCAAAAATGATGCAGCACATTGTTTAAAAAAGCTTGTAGATAACGACACTGATAAGGATAAAGATATTTCACTTAGTTTTAGTGTTCATTTCAAAACCGGATGCATCTATTCAAAAATCATCAATAACTATGTAAAAGTAGCTTACTGATATTATATGCACGTTGTAAATGGCAACCCACTCCAGTGTTCTTGCCTGGAGAATCCCAGGGACGGGGGAGCCTGGTGGGCTGCTGTCTATGGGGCCGCACAGAGTCGGACACAACTGAAGCGACTTAGCAGCAGCAGCAGCAAAAGGGGAACAGGGTTGGGAAATTAGTTTTGTGTCGCTGTTGCTCACAATAGGGAAACTATACGGAAGTTATGATGGGATTACATACCTTACCTCCTGTAAATCATTCAAACATGCAAGACAGTTATTACTATCTTCATTTTGACAAAAAAAAAAAAAAAGAGAGAGAGAGAAAAAACAGACTTACAGGATAAGGTAAAGTGTTTGAAGTTTTACAAGGTATAAATGGTGAAAAAGTAAAACAATGAATGAGGAAAAAAATCATGACTTTTTTAATGGCAGGAAAAACTAAGTCAAAATTAAATACATATACCCTCACAAAACCTGACCTGCTTTGTGGTGGAACTTTCCCAGTGTGCACCTGCATTATATGTTAACCAGATCTCCTAAAAGTAGGAGTACATACAATCAACCTGAGAAAAATGGTTCCTTTCATCAGATGCCAGTATTGTAATTTTAAGGTTTATGTTCCTTTTTCATCTCGTACAGGAGATTGGATTGACCAAAGGGTTGCTCTGCACGTGCATAACTGACAAAAGCTTCTCCAGTGAACTTTATATACAAGGCCAACCTATCAATATGATATGTGAATTCTTTGTCACAAGAATGTATAAAACTACATCTCTAACTACAGACCAATGAAAGTTTTCAGAGCTTCTGAGAGAGTATTTCCTGGGGTATAATCCTGTGTGGCTCAAATAAAATTCTCTTTCCTTTCTTTTAAGCTTGAGTGTTATTATTTGGTTTTCCATTGACAGAACCTGTGTCTCTCTGACCTAAAAGCCCATGTTTTGTCACACATCTGGAAAGAAATGAGATCACAGAAAGAGACAGAAACAATAACAGAGAATCTCAGGCAGAGAGTTCAGTGAGATAGGGACTAGAATGAGGGAGGTTCATAATCAGTGGTGTATCAATTAGTTCAACAGCTCTCTGACCTTAAAGGTGTAAGACATTTGCTAAAAATCCCTGTGGCTTTAATGCAAAAAAGGATATCTCTAAATTAGACATTTGCAATGCTCTCTCTTTGACTGTGTGGATCACAACAAACTGTGGGAAATTCTTCAAGAAATGGAATACCAGACCACCTGACCTGCCTCCTAAAAAACCTGTATGAAGGTCAAGAAGCAACAGCTAAAATTGGACATGGAACAACAGACTGGTTCCAAATTGGGAAAGCAGTACGGGAAGGCTGTATATTGTCACCCTACTTATTTAACTTATATGCAAAGTATATCATGCAAAATGCCAGACTGGAAGAAACACAAGCTGGAATCAAGATTGCCAGGAGAAATATCAATAACCTCAGGTGACACCACTCTTATAGCAAAAAGTAAAGAAGAACTAAAGAGCCTCTGCATGAAAGTGAAAGAGGAGAGTGAAAAAGTTGGCTTAAAACTCAGCAATCAGAAAAATAAGATCATGGCATCTGGTCTCAACACTTCATGGCAAATAAGATGAGGAAACAATGGAAAGAGTGACAGATTTTACCTTTTTGGGCTCCAAAATCACTGCAGATGATGACTGTCATCATGAAATTAAAAGACACTTGCTCCTTGGAAGAAAAGTTATGACCAACCTAGATAGCATATTAAATAGCAGAGACATTACTTTGCCAACAAAGGTCCATCTAGTCAAAGCTATGGTTTTTCCAGTAGTCATGTATGGGTGTGATAATTGGACTATAAAGAATGCTGAATGCTGTTGAATTGATGCTTTTGAACTGTGGTGTTGGAGAAGACTCTTGAGAGTCCCTTGGACAGTGAGGAGATCAAACCAATCCATCCTAAAGGAAATCAGTCCTAAATATTCACTGGAAGGACTGTTGCTGAAGCTGAAACGCCAATACTTTGGCACCTGATGCAAACAACTGACTCATTTGAAAAGACCCTGATGCTGGGAAAGATGGAAGATGGGAGGAGAAGGGGATGACAGAGGAAGAGATGATTGGATGGCATCACTGACTCAATGGACATGAGTCTGAGTAAACTCCAGGAGTTGGTGATGGACAGGGAGGCCTGGCATGCTTCAGTCCATGGGGTGGCAAAGAATCAGACATGACTGAGCGACTGAACTGAACTTGCTAGTGTGTGAGATGAGTGCAACTGTGTGGTAGTCTGACATTCTTTGGCATTGCCTTTCTTTGGGATTGGAATGAAAACTGACCTTTTCCAGTCCTGAGGCCACTGCTGAGTTTTCCAAGTTTGTTGGCATATTGAGTGCAGCACTTTCACAGCACCGTCTTTTTAGGATTTGAAACAGCTCAACTGGAATTCCATCACCTCCACTAGCTTTGTTGGAAGTGATGCTTCTTAAGGTCCACCTGACTTCACATTCCAGAATATCTGGCTCTAGGTGAGTGATCACATCATCATCATTATCTCAGTCATGAAGATCTTTTTTGTACAGTCTTCTGTGTATTCTTGCCACCTCTTCTTAATATCTTCTGCTTCTGTTAGGTCCATACCATTCCTGTCCTTTATTGAGCCCATCTTTGCATGAAATGTTCCCTTGGTATCTCTAATTTTCTTGAAGAGATCTCTAGTCTTTCCCATTCCATTGTTTTCCTCTATTTCTTTGCGTTGATCACTGAGGAAGGTTTTTCTATCTATCCTTGCTATTCTTTGGAACTCTACATTCAAATGGGTATATCTTTCCTTTTCTCCTTTGCCTTTCGCACCTTTTCTTTACTCAGATATTTGTAAGGCCTCCTCAGACAACTATTTTGCCATTTTGCATTTCTTTTTCTTAGGGATGGTCTTGATCACTGCCTCCTGTACAATGTCATGAACTTCCATCTGTAGTTTTTCAGGCACTTTATCTAATCAAGATCTAATCCCTTTAACCTATTTATCACTTCCACTTTATGATCATAAGGGATTTGATTTAGATAATACGTGAATGGTTAGTGGTTTTCCCTTCTTTCTGCAATTTAAGTCTGAATTTGGTAATAAGGAGTTCACGACCTGAGCCACAGTCTGCTCCTGGTCTTGTTTTTGCTGACTGTATAGAGCTTCTCCATCTTTGGCTGCAAAGAATATAATCAATCTCATTTTGGTATTGACCATCTGGTGATGTCCATGTGTAGAGTCTTTTCTTATGTTGTTGGAAGAAGGTGTTTGCTATGACCAGTGCATTATCTTGGCAAACTCTTAGCCTTTGCCATGCTTCATTTTGTACTCCAAGCCCAAATTTGCCTGTTACTCCAGGTAACTCTTGACTTCCTACTTTTGCATTCCAGTCCCCTATAATGAAAAGGACATCTTTTTTTTGGGTGTTATTCTAGAAGGTCTTGTAGATCTTCATAGAACTGTTCAACTTCAGCTTCTTAAGCATTACTGGTAGGGGCATAGACTTGGATTACTGTGATATTGAATGGTTTGCCTTGGAAATGAACAGAGATCATTCTGTCATTTTTGAGACTGAATCCAAGTACTGCATGTTGGACTCTTTTGTTGACTATGATAGTTACTCCATTTCTTCTAAGGGATTCTTGCCCACAGTAGTAGATATAATGGCCATTTGAGTTAAATTCAACCATTCCAGTCCATTTTAGTTCACTGATTCCTAAAATGTTGACATTCACTCTTGCCATCTCCTATTTGACCACTTCCTATTTGCCTTGATTCATGGACCTAACACTCCTGGTTCCTGTGCAATATTGCTCTTTATAGCATTGGACTTTACTTCCTTCACCAGTCTCCTCCACAACTGGCCACTGTTTTTGCTTTGGCTCATCTCTTCATTCTTTCTGGAGTTATTTCTCCACTGATCTCCAGTAGCATATTGGACACCTACCAACCTGGCGAATTCATCTTTCAGTGTCATATCTTTTTGCTTTTTCAGACTGTTCATGGGGTTCTCAAGGCAGAATATTGAAGTGGTTTGCCATTCCCTTCTCCAGTGGACCATGTTTTGTCAGAACTTTCCACCATGTCCTCTCCATCTTGGGTGGCCCTACACAGCATCGGTCCTAGTTAACTGAGTTAGACAAGGCTGTGGTCCATGTGATCAGATTGGTTAGTTTTCTGTGATTGTGGTTTTCATTCTGTCTGCCCTCTGATAGAGAAGGATAAGAGGCTTATGGATGCTTCCTGATGGGAGAGACTGACTGAAGGGGAAACTGGGTCTTGTTCTGATGGGCGAGGCCATGCTCATTAAATCTTTAATGTGAAATAAAGTAGTTTAAGATAAAGCAATGAAGCAATCATATTTATTGACTGTCAATAACATTTCATTTGCAGCATTTAGTTCTCCTGACAACCTAAATAATTAAGTGAGATTATTTTGTCCATTTTAAATGAGTAACCTAGAGTGTATGTGTCATGTCCACAAAGGGATGTTGAAAGTATACTGTGGTTCTGGGATTCAAGTCTATATAAATGAAAGCACATATATTCTGTTGTTATCCCTATTTTACAGTTTAATTCATAACCATTAGGGTCTGTTACTTTCAGCCTATCAGTTCTGAAAACTTCTATTTGATCTATATCAAAGCTTAAAATCAGCCAGTATCCACACACACACTTTCTTCTCCTTCTCCTCTCATAGCAGAGGTTTTCCAACTTTTATATGGGTCCAATTCCTCCACACATGCTTAAGAAAACATACCCATCACAGTCTCCCTCATTTTCAGAAACCCTCAACCAACTACTGTCTTTAAGGCCTTAAATAATTTCAACATCCATCTCATTAACAATGAAGGATCAGCAACTGAATATTTATGTTTCTAATTGAAAATTGTAAAAAACTACATTCTTTATGAAGCAACATAACACATTTTAAAACTGTATTCTTTATGTAGCAACATGACACATTTAATTTTGAACCTATAAACTGATTTCACCCTGTATACTAGATGTGATTAATTCACATTGCATAGACTGTTACAACCACAAATTAGCACTAAGCATGTTGGTCTAAAAACTGAAAAATGGCATTATTCCATTTAAGTAGGAAACATCAGCTCTGTGTCAGGACTTGGGATGAACAGGAGGGAAAGGAAGTCATCTCAGAATTAATCAGAAGTCAGTATTAGACCCAATGCAGTCATAAAGCTTATAAAAAATTGACTTTCTATACAATTTATGTCTGCAAGGAAGAAGACATAAAAAAATGGTGAGCAATGCAGTAACAGAGCAGTGCAGCCTGTCCTTCGTCCTCTCCTCTCCATCCTTGGTAGTAATGAAAATGGGTCATTTTTAATGAATAAGGTAAAGATGGTTCTGTATTCTCCCTTACCACCATAATGATACACATTTTAGAAGAATTTTTGTCAGATACTTTTGAAAGACTGAATCTATTTATAAAAATGAGAAAAAGTTTAAAAAAATGTGAGAGAAAGGCAGATATATAAAAGCTGATCTGAAGATTTTCAGATATGAAAGAGAATTCAATCTTCTTCATATTATTTAAACCTAACCTAAAAAATATGTAGATGAAGTATGTATGTATTGATACATCTTCTGTTTAGCATAATTTGTTACAATGAAATATGTAAGACAACCAAATTATTCATATGAGAAATCATTAAGCAGAATGCATTCATATCATGGAATACTATTTGGTCATTAAAAATAAATAGCTAGATGTGGTAGACTGTAAAGTGTAATTTGTCCTGGCTCTTCTGAACTATCTCCCCTGCTGATGGCAGAGTGGGCTATGAGTCCTGTTTTACCAATGAAACATGAGCAGAGGTGATGTGAGTAGTTTTCAAGATGCAGATTTAAGAGTCAGTGTATTCTTCCTTCATGTTCTCTATAAAGAGAACCATTGCTCCAACTGGGGCTGCTCTAACACACTGAGTCCCATAGGCTCAAATCATGGAGCTTAGTCACAGATTTCTCTTGGTAGGTGCATAGCAAATAAACCAGCATGACTGTAGTAAATCAACTGGATTCTGAGATTATAGGGTCACTTGTTATTACCACAGTGTGATTTATCCTAAATCAACCATAATGTAGATTTGTGCATATGAAAGACGTGGTCCCCATGGTTGGGGAGTGGTGGAAAATCCTAAGTTATACATGCTGGTTAGGTCTTACAGCTCCTTTGGAGTATTAGACTTTTCCCTCCACTATCAGGTTCCACATTTGTCATGCTGGTTTATGCTGTGACATAACTCTAGTTATAGACCTCGTGAAACAGGAGGGGAAGACAGGCAAGTTCCAAGGAGAGCAGTGGTTATGAAAGAAAGGTATCTGCATTTTCTTCCTTCATGGAAGAGATGAATGCTACCGCTTATAGGGAAGGGTGAGCCATGTGCTCAGGTTGAAAAGATTCAGAGTACTGAGGTAAGAAAAAATCTTCACAGGCACCCACTCTAATGTCTCCATCATGCAGGTCAGGGTTTTTAAATAGTGATATATGCCTTTTATTACAGGTTAGTGTATTATACCATTTATGTCCATTTTCCAGTAAACAATCAAGTATTTTATATTATGTCTTTATATCTGGTTCATACACTCAATGAATGCTTAACAGATGAATGACTGTATGGTAATGCACCTATAAATAAAGAACATAACTTTAATGGTGACATTTTAGATGCTATTAGAGGCCAGTGTAGATATATAGAAAGGTATCCCTTGAGCTTGAAATATTTCAAGTTTCATTATTATAAGATTCAATTTTATAATGCTGTGGAAACATTGTGCAGACAAATAATGTTGCCTGGAAAACAGAAATACTAATTCATGTGTGTGAAGTTCATATTGATATAACTGATTTTCGAAAGATAAAATTCATATAGCATAGCATGTTTCCTACAAGTAGGCACTGTTCCCCTTACAACATCCTTGATTACTCAGCATGACATTACTATAATTTTATTATGCACTTTTTAATGATCTAAGAAAGAAAAGACAAACTGGCACTATGTTTATGATTTAAAGTTATGAACAAAAGCATGCAGATAAGACAAGCAAGCACACTTGATGATGCTTGTAGCAGTAAGTGTGATGCTAATTAAGGTATCTTGATTTTGGTGTCAAACTGCCTTTAACCTTTCTTAGCCAAATCCATGAACTAAGCAGCTTGTCTTAAAACTGCCTATAAGACCTACTGAAGATTAAGAATGATTCGAACTGACATCAAGTTGAAATCTAACTAGTAATAAAGACAGCACAACTATATATAAAACAGAAAACTAGGACCTACTGTATAGCAAAGGGAATTATGTTCAGTATCTTGTAATAATCTATAATAAAAAAATAACCAGAGAAAGAAAAAATACATATCTGTAACTGAATACTATGCTATACACCTGAAACATTATAAATCAACTATATTTCAATTAAAAAATAAGAAACCAACATTGTTATATTGATCTCAAACTCCTAGCCTTCAGAATAGTAAGAAAATAAACTTTTCCAAAAAAAGAAAAAAAAAGACACCCACAAAACAAGATTAGTGTTTATTTAGGTCAGAAGCAGGAGAGAGTCAAAACAGAAGTTTGTTCTCCAAACTTTGCAAAATGAAGGAGCAGCCTGCAATTTCAATTTTGATAAACTAGGGAAATTATTGATTTTTATCTGTATTAGGGATAAAAATATGCCAAAAACAAGATAACACTAGAGCTGAACTCATAGGTTGAAGTGAGAACCAGGGTAGGATTTCTTTACTTGTAAAAAGTACCTCCCTTTTCCCCTACTCCCAACACACACACAAAATAAGTGTATTTAGGAACATCTCACACTTATGATAAATACACAGCATGTAACTTGTGGGTAAGATGAGATACTAACATGGTGAATGAACCTCTGATGCTCACAGTATTTCCCTGTACAAAGAGCCCTAAAACTCATATGAGACCTAATTCTTGACTGGGGAAATGGGAATCAGGTGCAGGCAATCACAATCCTACTCAACAGGTACAGGTGAGCAGAATAGAAGAGAGAAGCAAATTTAAGGGTCAAACAGAAAACAAATTTCCTCAGAGCATAAGTCTTCGAACTCATATTCTAAGACATATAAGAAACCTATTTCTAAGAAAGTAAACTCTAAATCAAACCACAGAGATCTTTCAAAAAAATCAATTTTACAGAACAGTGTAACAAGATTTCAAAATATTTAGTTACAAACAACATAATATTTAAATAAAAGGTGGATGAACATGAAATATTATCAGGGTGAATAAACCTTAGGACTAAGTCCTGTAAAAACAACAGTAAAACTTGAAAAAAAAAAGTACGGTTATTGAAATAACACAAAATATAAATGAGGTAAACTTTTATATAGCAATGAGTAAAAAGATAAATCATGGAGAAAAATAAATTCACTAAGCACTACACCCAGAGAAACAAACATGTATATAGTCTCTTGCCATCTTCAAAGAACTATATTAATATCATATTTATGGAATCAGGTAAACAATACTTTTATCCTAAAAATTCCCCAAAGTCATAGGCAAAACCATTGCCAAGTCTAGTATTCTGGATTAAAACAATAAGGAAAATATTGAGAGCTTTTATATTTCCCCAGAACCTGCTTTCAAATAATCCTGGGGAAACAAAAAATAAACCACAGTGTGTGACAGAAAACACTTTAGTTCTGAAACTTATAACAGTTAGGTTTTACCAGCTAATTTGAACTCCATTATACTTGAATTAGAAATACAATGTAGGTTAATCTGAAAGTGAAACTTAAAGCGTGAAGTTAGGAAAACAAGTATCATGTATTAATGCACACATGTGGAATCAAGAAAAATGGTATAGATGATCTTATTTGAAAAGCAGAAATACAGACGCAGACATAGAGAACATAATTTAAAAAAAAAAAGCTTTTAGCATGGTGAAAACGTGTGACTGTGGTTATTCATTTGCTCATATCTAAATCTGTCAATAAATGGGATACATACCTTCGGTTGTAAATGTGTCAATTAATAAAAGGTAGATACAACCACAGCTGTGTCTGCATTTTTCTATTACCCAAACACATTCATATAATATATATATATACATATCTTACCGAATCTAATTCAGGGATATAATTTTTTAATGAAACTTTGTTTTTTGTCAACTTTATTTACATTATCTGCTTAAGAATCTGTGGAAGAGTAACCTAAGACCACTCTGTGGTCGTTCCTACCTGTTTAGTGGCCTGAGCAGGGAGCTGCAGTCCAGTCCCTAGTGGCAGGATGACCGCTGCAGTCTTCAGAAGAGAACTGCTGGATGGGCACAGAGGGCACCTGCAGACCTGTCTGCAACCTCAGGCAGAGTAGCAGTAAATGCTAGAGCAGTCCATTCACCCGAAAATTGCTCCTAGACCACAGCCTTTCCAGCAGCCTCCTGCTTTTCCGCATCTCTGTGGAAGCAGAGATCAGGCCTACCCGCTCCCCGGCACTCACGCGAGAGGATGCTGCGCTCACGCGAGATGATACCACGCATGCGCAGAACTTCCCACCTCCCTCATCCACCACAGAACTAACCTGTGAGCTCGCTTTTTGTTGTTCAGGGATAGAAAAGTTCACATAGTGCAGAGGAGAGTCTGTGTGACACAACGATGGTAGGTGGGTTAACCCAAAACAGCTCTTAAGATCAGCCCAGAGAAGTAACCACAAAGCACAGGAAGTCATGGCTCCCAGAAGGCTATCTGGATCGCCTTAGGGAAGGTTCCAGCAGTGAAGCAGTCGGCAATATGGGCTTCAGAAACTTCGGCACAGCTCCGGCCGGTATTCCCAGAGGACAAAACTCTTGTCGTCTGCCGCATTTTACATAGCAACAATGGCAGGAGCTGCAAGCAGAAGCTTCTCCTGTGTCCTCTTTATTTGTATCAGGTAATTCCATCACGTTTTCTTTCGTAGATGTACTGTTCTGATTGGTACTCATTGAACCAATGGGTTTCTGCGGCATGCGGTTTGAGGCCATCTCCTTCATTTGTAGGACATCAAGGGATCTGGTTCCCTTAAACTTAGAGATAATCCAGAACAGTTCTGTATTGACCCCTCTCTGGATAGCACAGAAAAAGAGCAATGTCATTTTTAATAAATAAAGAAAAGCATTATATTAGCAAAAAAATGTTCAAAGCAGTAAATATTTTGGCAAGTATTAATGCAAAATAATAATAATAAGCCTGGTGTTCCTCTAACAAGTTAACTCTAATGATGTTTACGGATTAGCAGTAATTGAACCTAACATTGTTATTTAAATGGGGGACATCAATGTGGCTTAAACAGCTAACACATTTTTCTTGTAAACATGGAACTATATCAGTTCAGTCACTCAGTGTATCCAACTCTTTGTGAACATGGAAATAGTTCAGTCACTCAGAGTATTGGACTGTTTGTGACCCCATGGACTGCAGGGGTCACATGGACAGGCTTCCTTGTCCATCACCAACTTCCGGTGCTTACTCAAACTCATGTCCATTGAGTTAGTGATGCCATCCAACCATCTCATCGTCTGTTGTCCCCTTCTCTCACCTTCCGTCTTTCCTAGCATCAGGGTCTTTCCCAGTGAGTCAGTTCTTCGCATCAGGTGGCCAAAGTATTGGAATCTCAGCATCAGTCCCTCCAATGAATATTCAGTACTGATTACCTTTAGGATAGACTGGTTGGATCTCCTTGCAGTCCAAGGGGCTCCCAAGAGTCTTCTCCAACCCCACAGTTCAAAGGCATCAATTCTTCAGTGCTCAACTTTCTTTATAGTCCAACTCTCACATCCATACATCAGTACTAATGTTAGTACTGTCTAGTTAGTATTTGACTAGATGGACCTTTGTTGGCAAAATAATGTCTCTGCTTTTTGATATGCTGTCTAGGTTGGTCATAACTTTCCTTCCAAGGAGTAAGCGTCTTTTAATTTGATGGCTGCAATCACCATCTGCAGTGATTTTGGAGCCCAGAAAAATAAAGTCAGCAACTGTTTCCACTGTTTCCCCATCTATTTCCCATGAAGTGTTGGGACCGGATGCCGTAATCTTCGTTTTCTGAATGTTGAGCTTTAAGCCAACTTTTTCACTCTCCTCTTTCACTTTCATCAAGAGTCTCTTTAGTTCTTCTTCACTTTCTGCCATAAGGGTGGTGTCATCTGGTTTTATGTTCTGGGCCTAAAAAATGAAAATGATAATGTTGATAACATTTTCAAAATAATTGATTGTCTCATAAATTGAGAAGAGAAATATGTGTTTTTCATCACAGTGGTCACTCACTGTGCTCCCTAATTGGGTGGGCTGAGGAGAGAGTACTAACTAGAGAGTACTAACATTAGTACTGATGAAATTACTAATCCTTTTTAAGTATCTTATATTTATTTTTCATAGTTTCTAGTCTAGGGACAAGGATACTTTGTAAAACATAATTAATAATACTGTCTGCCCAAGGGACTGAATTACCTGGTGGAAACTATAATCTTCTTGGAATAAAAACTCATTAATGTTGAAATCAGTGGATACATGTTTTGTTCAGTGCAGTTCAGCTCATTTTTCCATGAGTTATACTGTAGATCTAAAGTACTTGGCTTCATTTTTTTTTTTTTCCTCAGAAGAGAAAATTTGAAAAGACCATGTAGTTGCCAGAGAAGATCCTGGGCTCTAGCAGTAGTTGGCCAGAGTGGCAATGAGGAAAGGGAGTTAACTATCTGAGCCTCAGATTTACAGTCTAAAAACTAGACTATAATAATGTTTGCCTTGCAAGGTAGATAGCATTAAATAAAGTTACATATTAAAATACTGTGGAATGCCTATCTATTGTTATCCATTGCTTTACATTTTCTGCTTTACATTGATACATTTTCTGTTTCTACCAAATTTCATATGGCTTATAACAAGAAATATTTTTACATCTATTTATCTACTGAAAGTTCTTTTCATCTGTGCTATACTCAACTGACCTCAGCTGGGTCTTTTCAAGAGCACGTGGTCAGTTGGTAAGCCAAGGAGGAGCTACCTGGTTTCAAATGCTTTAAGCTGGGATAAGCTGGCTCTCTTTCATATCGTCTCATTGTCCAGCATTCCAGCATGCTAGCTGTTACTTTTTAGCATATACTTTGGTGATGGTGCGGGAGGGAAGGGTATGAGACCCTTAAGTAAGAGTAGAAATGTATGAGAATCTTGAGCCCTATTCTTGGAACCAGCACATATCTATTCCTGCTGCTTCTTACTGGCCAAAAAAAGTGACAGGGCCAGCTCAGATCTGAGGTGTGGAGAAACTGATTCTTCTTCTTAGGGGAGTTTGTGAAGGCTATTAAAAGGGGCATAAATACAGAGGGGAAGAATTGGAAGCATATTTGCAATTAATCTACTACAACCTGGCCCAAAAGAAACAAAAAATATTCTCTATGCGTGTATACATGTACTAAGTTGCTTCAGTCGTGTCTGACTTTGTGACACTTTGGACTATAGCTCATCAGGCTCCTCTGTCCATGGGATTCTCCAGAAAAAATTACTGAAGTGGGTTTCTGTGCCTACCTCCAGGGGATCTTCCCTACCCAGGGACCCAACTGCATCTCTTATGTTTCCTGCATTGGCAGGTGCGTTCTCTACCACTAGTGCCACATAAGAAGCCCATTCTCTATCTATAAACACTATAGATTAGTGTTGAGCAGTTGTATAAATTAACTGCTAAATCCTCCATAAAAGGCAATATTGAATAAATAATTCAGAATCCAGAGTACTGGTCTTCCTAAAGTGTAAATATGATGATGAGATTTCCCTTAAATACTTTCAAAGATTTGGCTTTATCTGATAGAGAGGGTGTTAGGTAGCTCACCCACCACCCTACTTATCCAGACTTATCATTTCTTCCGCTTACCAGCCACTTGTATATGTCACCAAAAGAACTGTGAACTATTGAGAGGCAAAAAGGCAGTTTATTTGGTGACTTAGAACTGCAATTTGGGGGTCACAGATTCTGGAAGAACCCAGAATAGTGTCCCATCAGACAGAATGGGTAAGGGCTTCTATGGGGAAAAAAATAAAAAAGTTCATGCAGGCTTACACAAGTTGTTTACCAAGACTTGGAACTGGAGGATAAATTTTTACTACACATACAAATGGTTTGTGGAGCGCATCTCTTCCCTAATGAGGGAAATATGTGTTTTCTTTAGTCCAGAAAAACTCCAGTTATCAGCATTATTCTTTGGTTTTGGCAATTCAGCAACTATTCAGTGGTTAATTTGAGTGTTCAGCCAAAGTGTAATTCTGTTAGTAAATTGTTTGAGTCAGCCTCTCTCTCTATTTACCTGTGCCATCTATTCCTCTGAAGTGACTGGTATTAACAAAGTCACAGTAGGAGACTTGAGGACAAGATCTTTCCCCACCTCTTTATTACAGTGTCAATAACTTTCAGTTACATTGTGATTAACTGTGGTTGCTGGTAATTATGCTCAGTTCTGAATATCTTTCAAAGGAGTGAACATCTCTAACTCAGTTTTCCTCAAAGTGTGGTCCTAGGACCAGTAGCTTTAACATTCTCTGAGAAAGTGTTAGAGATGCAAAATTTCTGGCCTTATCAGGAATTTACTGAATCAGAAATGCTGGGGCTTTGCAAAGAATTTTTGTGTTTGCATAGTCTTGCAGGTGACTCTCATGTTATCTGTTTGAGAATCTTTGCTTTATTTCTTTTTTTTTTTTTCTGCTTTAATTCTTAATGCCTGAGTATGAAATTTAGTATGATGGAAATATATTGCTTTACATAGTTACCTAAAATTACTGACTGCCAGAGGGCTTCATAATAATTGCCCATTTCTAAGTTGGTATTTAGATAATCATGTCTAGGCTTTAAAGTCTTCCTTAGGCTAATTCAAGCACATGGAACAAAATACTATTGGCTTGGTTAAAAAGTTCATTTGGGTTTTTCTGTAACATGATATATATATTATATATACATTGTATATATACATATTGTAGTATATTGTAGTATATATTGTACATATTGTAGTATATTACATATGTAGTATTGTACATATTGTAGTATATATACAATGTATATATAATATATATATATACTCTGTTAAATTTTCCTTCATTTACTGTTCACCTTGGAATCTGACAGAATGAACAGGAGAAGATTAATTTATCTTTGCTACAACTGAAAGACATTTTTTTTCTTTTTGAATCATTACATGTTAGTTAAATAGAAATGATTGGACTGTACAGTATTCAGGGTCCACTGCAAACATTAAAAAGGTATTCTAAAAAAAAATGGTGATTATAAATTTTTAAATGGGATAACTACATAAAAAT
Source organism: Budorcas taxicolor (assembly GCF_023091745.1). NCBI lineage: Eukaryota > Metazoa > Chordata > Mammalia > Artiodactyla > Bovidae > Budorcas > Budorcas taxicolor. The sequence goes on along the minus strand of NC_068934.1, from coordinate 20,331,004 downwards.
ATGACACTAAGAACAGAGAATCAGAACATCCTAAAATTACATTGGGACATGGCTGTGATAATAAGAATATGTACTCATCAAAGTGTACATCTACAGTATAATAATAAATAACAGGATAAACAGATGTAACATACAAACTTAATAAAGAGGTAATCAATGTGGCTTCTACAAGAGCTGATTAGTTAAATAATTTATATTTTGGAAAGCACGATTTCATGTGAATTTTACACAAATAATTGGATAGAACTCATCTATATGGGGCTTCCTTTGGGGCTTGCTTGTGATGTATCTGCCTGCAATGTGGGACACCAAGGTTCAGTCTCTGGGTCAGGAAGATACCTTGGGGGAGGCCATGGCAATCCACTCCAGTATCCTTGCCATGGACAGAGGAGCCTGGCGGGCTACAGTCCATGGGGTTTCAAAGAGTTGGACAGGACTGAGCAACTAAAACACACCCATATGGTGGGGCTTCCCAGGTAGTGCTAGTGGTAAAGAACCCGCCTGTCAACACACAAGATGCAAGAGATACCAGTTCAATCCCTGGGTCAGGAAGATCCCCTGGAGAAGGGCATGGCAACCCACTCCAGTATTCTTGCCTGGAGAATACCATGGGCAGACTCCTCTGTCCATGGGGTCACACAGAGTCAGACATGACTGAAGCAACTTAGGTACAAACACATCTATATGGCAGATTAATCTTATTACTTTGATTGTGAAGTTGACCAAATTAAATCATTGTAAACTAATCAGATGCTTATTGGTGGGTAGTAAACAGTTAATCAATCTTGTAACCTTGATTTATGAATGAGAATTTTTTAATAAGTAGATGCTGACCCCTGAGAGCACAACAGAATTGGGTCATGAGGGACTTTATACACAAATTAAGCATAATGAGAGGCTGAGAACTACTTAGCCCCTGGCATCAACTAAGAAGATAATTCATTTAGGCAGTAGTATGCCTTTAATTCTTTTATATAAATAAAAATAAAATTATTACTATTGAACATGAAATTTTAAAATATTCTATATGACAAAATTGTACATAAAGGTAAATATTTTTGTACAAATGTTTATATACCTTATATCCTTTTGGATATGCTTAAAAGAAGAGCAAAATTAATGTCATTAACATCTAGTATGCTAATTCATCTTCATAATTGAGATCTGAATGCCAAGGAGATACTTAAAAATATATTCAGCATACAGACAAATGTAGAACTTTTGTTAATATTTCTATCTCTAGGATGTTATATTTAGAGAAAAACTCTCCAATATTTCTGTTTAATGGTATTATTTTCAATACATCTGAATTAAGAGGAGAGTCTATTATATACATCACTTCATGACAAAAAGATGGGGAAAGAATAGAAACAATGACAGATTTTATCTTTTTGGGCTCCAAAATCACTGCAGGTGGTAACAGCAACCATGAAATTAAATGATGCTTCTCTTTGGAAGAAAATCTATGATAAACCTATACAGCATATTAAAAAGCAGAGAGATCACTTTGTCAACAAAAGTCCGTATAGTCAAAGCTATGGTTTTCCTAGTAGTCATGTACAGATGTGAGTTGGACCATAAAGAAGGCTGAGTGCCAAAGAAATGATGTTTTCAAACTGTGGTGCTGGAGAAGATTCTTAAGAGTCCCTTGGACAGCAAGGAGACCAAACCAGTCAGTTCTAAAGGAAATCAACCCTGAAGATTCATTGGAAGGACTGATGCTGAAGCCCCAATAGTTTGACCACCTGGTGCAATAACTGACTCATTGAAAAAGACCCTGATGCTGGGAAAGATTGAAGGCAGGAGGAGAAAGGGACAACAGAGGATGAGATGGTTGGATGGCATCACTGACTCAATGGACATGAGTTTGAGCAAGCTCTGGGAGATAGTGAAGGACAAGGAAGCCTGGCGTGCTGCAGTCCATGGTGTCACAAAGAGTTGGACACAACTTAGCAACTGAACAACTACTATATTGCATCCTGAGTAACCAGGGGTGTGAATATTTGTGACTCTATTTGACATTTTAGATGGAAGTTTCTCAACCCCTCCATTGTATTTTTAGTTAATTTATTCAAAAAGCACAATTCAATTTATCCTGTTCACTGAGTGTAACTCTAAGAATTAAGATAATAATAAAATGAAGGAAATAAGGAGCTGCTAGTCTAGTAACCTCTTATGTAGGTCAAGAAGCAATAGTTAGAATCCTTTGTGGAACAACTGATTGGTTCAAGACGGAAAAAAGAGTATGACAAGGCTGTCTGCTGTCACCCTGTTTGTTTGATCTATACATTGAGCAAAGCATGAGAAATTCTGGGCTGGATCAGCTACAAGCCAGAATCAAGATAGACAGGAGAAACATCAACAACCTCAGATATGCGAATGACACCACTCTCATGGCAAAAAGCAAAGAGAAACTATGAGGGTGAAGGAGGAGAGTGAAAGAGCTGACTTGACTAAATACTAAAAAAACTAAGATCATGGCATCCAGCCCCACTACTGCATGGCAAGTAGAAGGGGAAAAGGTAGAAGTAGTGACAGATTTCCTCTTCTTGGGCTCCAAAATCACTGCAGACGGTGGCTATAGCCATGAAATCAGAAGACAGTCCCTTCTTGGAAGGAAAGCAATGGCAGACCTAGACAGTGTACTGAAAAGCAGAGACATTACCCTGCCAACAGATGCCCATATAGTCAAGGCTATGGTCTTCCCAGTGGTCACATACAGTTCTGAGAGCTGAACTGTTAAGAAAGCAGAATGCCAAAGAATTAATGCCTTTGAATTGTAATGCTGGAGAAGACTCTTGAAAGTCCCTTGGACAGCAAGGAGATCAAACCAATCAACCCTGAATATTCACTAGAAGGACTAATGCTGAAGCTGAAGTTCTAGTATTTTGGTCATCTGATGCGAACAGATGACTGAATGGAAAAGTCCCTGATGCTGGGAAAGATCAAGGGCAAAAGGAGAAGAGGGCATCAGAGGATGAGATTGCTGGATGGCATCACCAATGCAGTGAACGTGAACCTGGGCAAACTCCGGGAGATGGTGGGGGACAGGGAGGCCTGGTGTGCTGCACTCCATGGAGTTGCAAATAACTGGACGACTGAATAACAACAACAACAAAGTCTAGTGAAGGACTTCTCAGGTGACTCAGTGGAAGAGAATCTGCCTGCCAATGCAAGAGATACAGGTTCAGTCCTTGGGTTGGGAAGACCCCCCTGGAGAAGGAGATGGCAACCCACTCCAGTACTGCTGCCTGGGAAATTCCATGGACAGAGGAGCCTGGTGGGCTGTACTCCATGGGGTTACAAAAGAGCTGGAGACAACTTAGCAACTAAAGCAATAAATCTAGTGAAAGAAAGAGAAATCTGAACCACGATAGTAGGGGCATTTAATTTGCCCCTAAATGATACAGTATCCTGGGACAGCACATTGAAACAGATTTTTAAAATTCACTGTGGGTTTTCTAGAGTGTTCAAGATATCAGAGAATGACCATCCTAATACATAGTAATTATAGGAGTTTTCTCTTGTATGTTTTCAAGAAATTCTAGGAAGACCAAGCTAGTAGAGATTTGAGGAGATTTTCAAAATATTTATGATCTTTAGTTATTTTTAGGTAAGGTAATAAAAGAAGCACTGTCGCTCCAAGACCCTGAATTTTGGGACACTTCTTAGGGCTGGAATCATCTTCAGTAACAAGTACTGGTTGAACAGAGTCTATGAGCACTGGAAACCCAGGGGAAAATCCTCCACAGATTCAAATTTCAGTTTAGATGAGGGATGCACATGCTCAGTCACTTCAGTCATGTCACTCTTTGTGACCCCATGGACTGTAGCCCAAGCTTCTCTGTCCATGAGATTTCCCAGGCAAAAATACTGGAGTGGGTTGCCATTTCCTTCTCCAGAATATCTTCCTGACCAGGGGTTGAACCTGCATCTCCAGCAAGTCTCCTGCATTGCAGGTGGATTCTATACCACTAAGCCAACAGGGAAACCCTAGATGAGGGCTTAGATGAGGGAGTAGGTCCTAAATGTAGATAGCAAAAATCACAACAGTACCCATTCCAGTCTCAACTTTTCCATATTTTGTTCTTTTTTTTTTAATGTGTTACCAGCAGCATTGTTTTACACTGATTAAATGAATTGTGTCTTTTTAAAATTAATTTTTGTTGGAATATCATTGATTTGCAATGTTTTGTTAGTTTCTCCAGTATACCAAAGTGAATCAATTACATATCTGTGTGTGTTGGTGTGCATGTGTATGCATCTCCACTCTTTTTTAGGTTCTTTTCCCATACAGGTAGGTCATTACAGAATATTGAGTGGAATTCTCTGTTATATTGTAGTTCCTTATTAGTTATCTATTTTATGTATAGTGGTATGTATCTGTCAATCCCAATCTCCCAATTTATCCCTTCCCACCTTTTCCCCCTTAATAACCATAAATTTTTCTCTACATATATGACTCTATTTCTCTTCTGTAATTAAGTTCATTTGCACCATTTTTGTTAAGATTCCACATATAAGCAATTTCATATGGTATTTGCTTCTTTCTTTGTCTCACTTCTTTCATATGACATCTTTAGGTCCATCCATGTCATTGCAAATAGTATTATTTTGTTGTTATTTTATGGCTGAGTAATATTCTGTTGTATATATGTACCCCTACTTTATCCATTCCTCTGTTCATGAACCTTTACGTTGCTTCCATGTCCTGACTATTGTAACTTGTGCTGCAATGAACATTGGGTGCATATTTCTTTTCAAATTATGGTTTTCTTTCACTATATCCCCAGAAATGGGATTGATGAATAGTGTAGCTCTATTTTTAGTTTTTCAAGGAACTTCTACACTGTCCTTTATAATGGCTCTACCAGTTTACATTCCCACCAACAGTGTGGGGTGGTTCCATTTTCTCCACGCTGACTTCAGCATTTACTGTTAGATTTTTGATGATGGCCATTCTGACTGGTATGAGGTGATACCTCACTGTAGTTTGATTTGCATTTCTCTAATAATTAGTTATGTTGAGCATCTTTTCATGTGCCTCTTCTAAACTTAAGTTTGAAATCTATATTGAAATACATAGATTACTTGTAATGATATTGATGTTAAAATCTATTAAACTGACACAAATCTATAAATAATATAAACTAGCCTGTGTGCGTGTGTGTTGTGTGTGTGCATGCGTGCACACACTCAATCATGTCCAACTCTTTGCAACCCCATGGACTGTAGCCCACCAGGTTCCTCTGTCCATGGGCGTCTCCAGGCAAGAATACTGGAGTGGGTTGCCATTTCATCCTCCAGGATATCTTCCTGATTGAACAAATTGAACCATGTCTCCTGCATTGCATTGCATTCAGATTCTTTAGCATTGAGCCACCAGGGAAGCCCATAAACTAACATAAATAACAATAATCTGTGAAAATATCCAGAATCACATAAGCTAATCAAGCATAGCTTTTTTACATTTGCATTTTGCCTTCTAGGCCATAAATATATACTTGCTAAATCTTTGAATACCTAAATTTGATTTATAATTAAAGATAGAATTATATTATTTTCCATACATTCACACAATGATATACTCTGACATTTAACAAATTAGTATATACTTTTCCTCAGTTTATGATATTTCATACAGCTGAACATATACATATATACTTTGCAAGGTATTTATCAAAAATAGAATTCACTCCATATGTATAAAACATTAATATATATTATTAGTATAATTATGTTCAAAGATGTATGCTGCTGCTGCTAAGACGTTTCAGTCGTCTCCGACTCTGTGCTACCCGATAGATGGCAGCCCACCAGGCTCCCCCGTCCCTGGGATTCTCCAGGCAAGAACACTGGAGTGGGTTGCCATTTCCTTCTCCAGTGCATGAAAGTGAAAAGTGAAAGTGAAGTCGCTCAGTCTTGTCCGATCCTCGCAACACCATGGACTATAGCCTACCAGACTCCTCCGTCCATGGGATTTTCCAGGCAAGAGTACAGGAGTGGGAATCTATAACATATATAATATGTAATATATTAATATAAAAATGCTTATATCTATTTTATATTTTATACTATATATAGTATTATATTATCTAATATATCATAGTGTATATTATATATAATATATGCATATATTGTATATATATACACATATTGCACATATTATAATTGTAATATATAATAGCATTGTAATGTTATAGGATATAATATATAATATATAATATAATAATATATTAATAATATGATTATTTATACATAATTAATAATATATTAATAATATATAATATATAATAATATATATTAATAATATATAACATATGATAATATATATAACTATACATATTACTACATAATATATATTTTAGAAATATATATTATATTATATATAGTTATAATAACTAATAATGCAATCATAATTATATGATATATAATCATTTAATATTTATATAATCATGATAATTATCTAATATATAATAATTATAATTAAATTGTTATAAAATTCTTATAACTTATATATTTCTTACAATTGTTATCATTATATAATTGACATAATTATAATTAAAATAATTATAACTAATAATTGTAATATTATAAATATATATAGTCTAATATAAAAATAGATATTATATATAGTATTGTATATATTATATCTTAACATGTATATATAAATATACATATTATTTATATAATATATATTACTCTATGATTGTATATATTATATAATTATATACATTATATATAATTAAGTTATATATATTATAATGCAATTATATAATTATATTGATACTATATTATAATAAATATGTTTTAAATATATTTTTATATATTGAATTTATATATATTAAATATAGTAACATAATATATGTTATATAGTAAATCTTATATATGATATTATATAATATGAAACATTACATAAAATATACTAATATATCAATACATTAATATAATTAATATCACTATATTAACAATATTATATATAACATATAATTTATAAATTTATAATATTTGTGTATAAATATTGTATAATGTGTAATATATAAAATATAATGTGTATATAATATATATTACTATATAAATGATATAATGTATTAATAGTTTATTATATAAATAATATTGATATTTATAAATGATATTTTAAATTGCATATAATTATAATTTATAAAAACTGTCTAATATTTTTAATATATAAATAATATTTTGCTTAATATATTTAATTATATTATAGTTCAGTTCAGTTCAGTTCAGTTGTTCAGTCATGTCCGACTCTTTGCAACCCCATGAATCACAGCACTCCAGGACTCCCTGTCCATCACCATCTCCCGGAGTTCACTCAGACTCACATCCATCGAGTCTGTGATGCCATCCAGCCATCTCATCCTGGGTTGCCCCCTTCTCCTCCTGCCCTCAATCCCTCCCAGCATCAGAGTCTTTTCCAATGAGTCAGCTCTTCTCATGAGGTGGCCAAAGTACTGGAGCTTCAGCTTTAGCATCATTCCTTCCAAAGAAATCCCAGGGTTGATCTCCAGAATGGACTGGTTGGATCTCCTTGCAGTCCAAGGGACCCTCAAGAGTCTTCTCCAACACCACAGTTCAAACGTATCAATTCTTCGGCGCTCAGCCTTCTTCACAGTCCAACTCTCACATCCATACATGCACACTGGAAAAACCATAGCCTTGGCTAGACGGATCTTAGTCGGCAAAGTAATGTCTCTGCTTTTGAATATACTATCCAGGTTGATCGTAACTTTTCTTCCAAGGAGTAAGCGTCTTTTAATTTCATGGCTGCAGTCACCATCTGCAGTGATTTTGGAGCCCAAAAAAATAAAGTCTGACACTGTTTCCCCATCTATTTCCCATGAAGTGATGGGACCAGATGCCATGATCTTCGTTTTCTGAATGTTGAGCTTTAAGCCAACTTTTTCACACTCCTCTTTCACTTTCATCAAGAGGCTTTTTAGCTCCTCTTCACTTTCTGCCATAAGGGTGGTGTCATCTGCATATCTGAGGTTATTGATATTTCTCCCGGCAATCTTGATTCCGGCTTGTGTTTCTTCCAGTCCAGCATTTCTCGTGATGTACTCTGCATAGAAGTTAAATAAGCAGGGTGACAATATACAGCCTTGACGTACTCCTTTTCTCATTTGGAACCAGTCTGTTGTTCCATGTCCAGTTCTAACTGTTGCTTCCTGACCTGCATACAGATTTCTCAAAAGGGAGGTCAGGTGGTCTGGTATTCCCATCTCTTTCAGAATTTTCCACAGTTTATTGTGATCCACATAGTCAAAGGCTTTGGCATAGTCAAAAAAACAGAAATAGATGTTTTTCTGGAACTCTCTTGCTTTTTCCATGATCCAGAGGATGTTGGCAATTTGATCTCTGGTTCCTCTGCCTTTTCTAAATACAGATTAAATATAATAATTATACCTGTAATATATAATAATTATTTATTATTAATTAAATTGATAATTATTCATTTTTAATAAATATCAATATAATCTTAATGTTTTGCAAGAAAATAGTAAAATATTTATAAAATATGTGGTATAATGTTATATATAATAAAATTTATTTCTTATATAATATATAATATATCTAAATATAAATACATAATGTAAAAGATATCAAGTAT